>NW_025999982.1:1349542-1383375 GCF_001458135.2 Marmota marmota marmota | reverse complement strand
ATGGCAATATGTAAATCAATGGATGTGTAACTGATGTGATTCTGCAATCTGTGTATGGGGTGAAGGTGGGAGTTCATAACCCACTTGAATCAAAGTGTGGAATATGATATGTCAAGAAATTTGTAATGTTTTGAACAACCCACAATAAAAAATTTAAAAAAAATTAAATATATCTTGAAGAACTAACATGTTTCTCTTGATAAGAGGAAATTAATCATCATGCTTTCCTATTTTATTTGATCCCTAGAGTTTTCAGAACTAAAAGTAAAGTTTACACAGTAATTCTACTATTTTTGGTTTCATTATGTCTATAGTTGTTCAATCATAAAATCAATACATGTTCACTGCAACATTTTTTTTTTTTTGGTGCCAGAGATTGAACTCAGGAACACTTAACACTGAGCCCTATTCCCAACCCTTTTTATTATTTTTTCTTTTGAGACAAGATTTCACCAAATTACTGAGGGCCTCATTAAGTTGCTGAGGTTCCTTGCAATAATTTAAGCAGATCAGGAATGTACGGTTTCTAATCAGCAAGCATGGCTATTAGAAGGAGAGAGTATCCTTTCAGATATTACATACAATGCACCTAAAGCCCCTCCATCCAGCAGAAGTGTTGTAAAAAGAGAAATTTAAATCTTTAGTTTGACATTTTCATAATAAAAGCAAATCATTTTTAATTTGTGATACTTAGAGATGTTTATGCTGCTTTCTTCATTTTATCCCATTTGCTTTCATTGTACATAAAAGATTTATTTTCCCATGTTGCTTCACACTCCTAGACTTTTTTGACTTTGTCTCCAACAAGTTCTACATTATATAAGCTTAGCCTCTCCTGCCAGATACTTCCAGCAGCCTCTGGGTTGCAGCCCAATGACTTTTTGCTTGTTTCTCTCAATTTCTAGTGCCGAAAACACAAACCTGATTTACCAATACTCCCAAGACATTTGGAGATGTCTTGGGAGAATAGGTAAATGGAATGAGAAAGAATGATGAAATTCTCTTTCAAAGACAGTCAGAGTTCCCAGGCTTAAGGGCAACTTCTCAGTAAGTGAAGATGTTTCATCTGGCATTAGCAGAGTCAGTTCTGGGATCAAGGCCCCTGCCTTTGATCTGTGAAACTCATAGATCCAAACAATTAAACAAGTAACTTTCTGCTTACGTTTCTATGCTGTAAATCACATTAATTAGTACTAAAAGGATTTGGAGGAAAATCTGTTTTCTTAAAGAAAATAATCTGATTAAGCTGTTTATTTGAGATTCATAAAGTACTATTTGCTAATAAAGAGAAAAAAATCTGTATAGTTGCGGAAGTCATATTATTTGAGGAAGTAGAATCAACCATGAAAGGAAAGTTAATTCTCCAAAAAGAGCTTTAAATGGTTAATGAGTTTTTTAACTTCAGCTTTTTTTTTTTTTTTTTTTTTTTTTACTGAGTGGCTACTACAAAATATTTTGGTCATGGTTAATGTTTTAATATTTTATGTTTTTCTAACAACATCCTACTATTTTATCCTCCAAAGACCCAGTTATGAATTATAACAGGATATTAAACTTGTAAGATGCATAATTATTCCTGCTTTTTTTTGAGGGTAGAGACACTTGGATAAAATTTTAAAAATGAAACACTAAGGGAAGGTTAAATTGTAAGTTTCTATGACAATGGCTATTCAGGTTGGTTAAAGTTGCTTGGACTTTTTTTTTTTTTTTTTTCCTCTGATGACATATGGCATTCAGGGAATGGTCCACAGCAGTAAGGAAATGCTGTAGCTGAGTGATGTAAGTATTTGCAATTCCTTCTTTTTTTCCCTTTTGCAAGTTTGTGACTTCTTTACTAGAAATGACAAGATGACATATTTAGGCCCAAATAAGATCAGCTTCTCTACTCAACTCTTTAATAGCACAAGAGTCTTAGAAAGCTTAGCACCTTTTATATATACAATTTATATATTTTTATTGTGTATTTAATAATATAACATATTGAAACTCCACAGGATATTATTTATATTGTATTATAAGTTAATATATTTAAGATTTATCCCGATTATTTATCACTTTATCTTAATTTCTCATCTTAGACTTTCTATCTGAGGTCACTTTCCTTCTGGCTAAGGTACATACTTGAGAATCTTTTTCCTTGGGAGAGCAAATGAGCCCCTGGTCACTGGCTGATCCTGTGAGGTCCACAAAAATCAAGCCTGGGAAACATTGCTTGCCAAAGGTGAAAATGTTAACAGCTTTGACACTCAGCTCTGATACTGTTATCAGACATTCCAGTACAATGGACTTGGGTGCAGCAGGGTAATAGCAGGATGTTCTCAGCACTGTAACAGTAGGATAGCTGCACAAATGTTTCTAGCTCTGTTACTTTTTAGTGCAAAAAGAAGCCTCTCAATAACTCACAAGCCTTGAACAATTTACAATGCCTCTATAGTTTTAACTTCCTGATTTTGAGACCTTATGTGATAAACATGTGGAGCTAGTTCTGGGTCACTGTTCCTTCATCAGAGTGCAGTGTCCCACTTGGCTCCAATTTCACTTGAAAATGTCACTGTATTTTCTTTGTCTCTGTTTTTCTCCATATCCAGTCACCCCTACTCGAGATCCTTTGTTGACGCTGCGTGGGTCATGGCATTTCATTAAAATCTGTTAGTGGAATATGACTTGTGTATTTTTATTATGCACTATTAAAAACTTATTAAAAATGACTAACAATAAAAAATACATTAGTGGCAAATGATCTAGGTTTTGTTGTTGTTGTTGTTGTTCATCTGAAAACATTTTCCTCATTCTGAAAGAGACAGTTTCTGGGTATAAAATTTCAGGTGAATAGTTATTCTTACTGAGTTGTTGAAAATATCATTGCATTATTTTTAGCTTCCATTATTGCTGCTGAGAAGTTAGTACTTAGTTTAACTTTCATTCTTTGAAAATAAGTGCATTTTCTTCCCTGTGTTTGCTTTTAAGAAAATTATTTTTGTCTTAGGTATTCTATGGCTATATCAGGATATATCTATTGTTTTTTCCTTTTTATTTATACTGCTTGGGATAGTTTGAGCTTCTTTAATGTGCGAATTGGTGTTTTATCAGTTCTTGAAGCTATTTTCAGAAGAGATAAGCAGTATATTCAGTGCTCATAAACAATTATAACTGTTTCCATACCTGACACTAGCAACTGAATGGATGCAGCTTCAGTTTTCACTAAAGGGACAATTGACCTCTTACCCACAGGTGTCTCCCAGTGGGATTATGCAACTTACATTACATAGTGATTACATTTGGCTATAGAATATCTCAATAGCAGACTTTTGTGACACTGGGATGGCTCATGGCTCATTTGGGGGATGGCATTATAATGACTAATGGTAACTATATTGATTTTAATGGTTTTTTATTTTCGTATTTGTCATTTCCACTATTGTGAAAAGAACAGCATATTGTGACTAAATTGCTTTTGGGTTGCAGCTCATTTATAACAAACACTATCAAAATATATGATCTCCAGAGCTCCATCTTGGGATGGGAAATTGAAAATGATGCTAAAAGTCAACTCTCAACTTCATACGTGCCTCAGGAGCTGAGACCAGATTCTGGAGACACTTATATGAAATGTTCCTTTTTGCACAGGGCTTCTATAGGTATGTAACCTTTAATTATTACTCTATTGTCAATCTTATTAACCAATTTTGGAATTTGGAGATAATACTCAGACATAGGTAGGATAATGGTGTACATGCCAAGGATATTTTTCATCCTAGTGATCAGAGTATATGGAAAGTTGATGCTTAGTTTCCATTGAACTTATGAAGAGGCAACTAGAAGGCATCTAAGGGACATAACAATAGTACCTGGTCTCTACAGGAGCTCCATGTGACCCTGCACAAAGATTATAGGGGCATGGGATGGTTGAGGTATATCATTTAAGCAACATTTTCATGAACTTTTTGGGAATTGCATCAGATTGCAACTCCGGAATGTTTCTGAGTTTTTACCTGGGCATAAATTTCAAACTTAGGTCCAATACAGAGAAGATGATCAATTTGTGCCCCATAAAGTCATTGTGCATTTTCCCAATTTTACTACATTCACAGGAAAATTTGTACAGTCATATTTCAAACACTCCTTGATTAGCAAAACTGTGGTGAACTCAAGTATATTTCTCATTTTCCCAAGAGATTTCATATTTCGACTTCATAGGTGGTGTTATAGCAGTGATTTTCCAGAGTTGTGCTAAAGATTTCTGCATGCCACAAATTTCTTCCAATATTTCATGGTCTACGTGATCATTCCCATCTAGAATTTTACAACTCACTTAATGGTTTCTTCCTATAGGCACCTTTGGAAGCTTATCAAGTTACACAAACCAGTGCATTGCCCAGATGGGAGTACAACAAGTTAGTCCGTGAGGTTCTGAAGTCACATAGCTATAAAACTGTGGGTGAAAACACCATGGTCAATATGAATGATATCATACTCAGTATCAGCAATTACACTGAAGGCAACTTTGACAAAAGACTACTGTTTTTTTCTGTTCTGGAGGAAAATGAACCAATGCTATGCTTTTTGTTTGTTTGTTTTTATTTTTTTGCCTACATGAGGAATCAGTTGCCCTTAGGATTATTCTTATTATGCTTGTGTAGTTTTTTTATAGCTTCAGAAATTGTAGAAGCAATACTTATGGAGAAGCAGAATGAGACCTAATTAATAATAATGTATTGAATTTAGAAGCCTAAATTTTCTGTCAGTTCTCATGCTATCTTCTGCTGTGATTATCAAAAAGCATTTTTATCTCTAGTTAATGATGTAGCCATGGTTTAGGTAATTTTTAAAAATTATCTTGCACCTTTGCTCTTATATTTTTCTTTCAGACCAGTCCCCCAGTCAGACCTGTTGATGCTGACTTTAGCACACAAATCATCTTTAGAATCTCTAATTGAAAGAATTAGTCTACAAATTTTGCTGTTTTATGTTGCTGTGTAAACTATGGAATGAACATATGATCAAAATAGGGATGTTGGCAATAATTAGTTTGAATTAGGTAGAAAGTTGTACTAAGTTTCTCAAGATTACTCCACAATATTGTAAGAGTTGTTTTGTTTGATAGGTCATATAGAAGGAGGTGTGAACCTTACCCTTGCAAAACCTTTTGTAAAATTCAAGTTGATTTTATCTAGGCAAATCTTGTAAATGTAAGAAAGTGCTAGTAATTTTAATGTTGTCAGCTTAGTGGTGGTTGCCTTCTGAAAACTTCTGAGAATATTCTGAAAACATATGAACATTAAAAGATATTCTGTACTAACTGTGGCCAACTGAGCAAACTTTTAAAATGTCATTTTAATTTCTTTTTGTTTTTATTAATTGGTGCATTCTAGTTATATGTGATAGTGGGGTTCCTAGAGGCACTTAACATAATATTCTTCATTTCAATTCCTAGTATGTCCCCTTTCTTTCTCTTCCTCCCTCTCACTGATTTCCTACCTACAGAGTTCATTTTTTCAAGGTTTATTGCAATCATTCAATATCAGCCTTCCTAAGTTCAACAAAAGTACATTCTTCTAATTTCACATTTTTCCCCAAGAGTGTTTATTTGTATTATATAACCATAAAACAAATATATTTATAATATATAACATATAAATGATCATATATTATATATGACATAATTACACATATACATATAATACATGCTTCCATATATGTATACATCACATATGTATTATGTATACATATTATATTTGTATTGTATATGTATATATTATATATAACATATAACCATTTATAACATATAATCAAAAAATGAACATATGGTTTCATGCATCAACATAGGGAATGTAGGGAAAACATTGGTCAAAGAGTACAAAGTTTGAATTAGGTAGAATAAGTTTTTGAGATTTATTGAGCAGAATGAGAACTAATTAATAATAATGTATTGAATATTCAAAATTGCAAAGAATTGATTTCAGATGTGCTTACTCCAGATAGTATGTGAGGAGATATGTATGTTAGTTTTAACCATTCCTTGTCTGCATATGTCAACACATCACAGAATATCCCATAAATGTATGAAGTTACTATTTGCCAATTAAAATTAAAAAAAAAAGAAAATTCAAGAGTAATTTGAGAAAAAGATAAAAAAAAATAAAGAACTTTCATTCTGATAGTCACTTTCGTCCAGAAACCAATTTAACTACCTTTTCCTCAGGAGCTCTCCTTAGGCACCTTCAGAAAACAGCAGTTGAGAGCACTGCTTCTGTTCTTGCTTCCAGTGAAGAAGTTCAGTCCAGAGATCACTGGTAGGATTAATGGTTTGGTGACATTAGTTACATTGTTTTACCTGAACTGTCCTTATAATAATTCATTTTGAAGACATGTGTGAGATATATATATTTAACATAACATATCTTTGTTATTCCTAAATGCATACAACAAACAGAATTTAGTTCATAGAGGTTTTTGCTTATTCTTTCTAAACATAAACTTCTATGACATGTAAATAGTTGGTAAAATTTATATGAACAAGATTTGATTGTGTCTGCTTGTATAATTATATCAAAATGGATTCTACTGTCATGTACAACTAAAAAGAATGGATTAAAAAATATTTGAGGGCTGGGGTGTGGTTCAGAGGTAGAGTGCTTGCCTGGCATGCATGAGGCATTGGGTTCAATCCTTAGCACCACATAAAAATGAAATAAAGGTATTGTGTCCACCTACAACTAAAAACTAAATGGGTATTGTGTCCACCTACAACTAAAAACTAAATGTTTTTTTTAAAAAGATTTGATAGTGTTCTCTTTAACCACATTTTAGGATATTCTTAATATAGAATTATTTTCTCTGCCATCCCTTTTATCCTAAGGTGAACCATAATACCAATGTGAGCCTTAATGTGTCTTTCCTAGATTATCATATATTGTAATTAGTTTCTGAATAATATAAGGATCTGGTGATGCAGTTTCTTCTCATATGCAGTGTATAATATCATAGTGAATTCTACGCAACCTCTGCAAAGAACTTAGAACTTCCCACCTTAATGGAAATATATTTTTCCAAAGTAAGCATGATACCATTTCTATTCTCTTCTGGGTTGATCACATTTGCACTATACTATGTTTGAGAAGTCTGAGATAATATTTGAAAGCAATAGGTCAGATTTAGGGATTGAGGGTACTGTTATCTTTAACAAGGTGAAGATTTGTGCAGGAGCCATGGGTGTCATTGCCTAAGATCAATGCAAACTTTGATCATGGTGGTGATGAGGGGAATCTTTTGATGGAAATGGAATTGCTGCATGGTATCTGTCTCATTATATAAAATAATGTCATTCATTAAGATAGTCTTATTATTAAATATATTCATGAAGTAAAGTGACAAGAATAATTTTAATACAAGGGATATTATACTCCTCAGAAAGTAAATGTGAATAGTATAATGTAATGGCTCAGTTTATGGGGTTTGGAATCACACATAACTCAAATCAATCTGGAGCATACTATTTACCAGCCTCAGTTTCTTACAAATAGTATCTAATACCCATCATTATATTCTCTCTATCTATAGATATGAAAGGGAACTTGTTTTATTAAACTAGATTGGGTGATATCCTTCATAAGGATATGAGGTATGAAAGACCCTTAGGACAATTCTGAATCTAGAACAGCACATTTATATTAATATAATGTAAAATAATTATCTAAAAATATGAATATGTGTAAAATTACATGATTGCATCAGATGATCTAATTCATAATTTTTAATAGTGTTCTATTTCCTGCACATTCTATAATGTATTAGTAAAGTTTTCTTATATCTTTCCTTAGGTAAATCAAGTGAAGGGGAATAGTGGAGGGACATATTCTCAATAAAATGAGGGAATCATAATGGGAACCAGGATTAAGGGATTGAATATTGTTTCCCACCCAAAATTAATTATTTTAAATCAGAGATGTATTAAATGATGATGTTTTGAGTCTTTTACCTGTCAGCCTCTGCATGCTTTGATTTGGACAGTGGCCTTATGCTGTCAGGGTGAGAGCTCTGCAGAGTTACTTTTGAGATCTTCATTCCACATAGAGGGCCTGCTCCATGCTCCTTGCCTATGTGTATTCTTTAGATGCCACTGAAATCATGACAGTATCAGGACACAAACTTGAAAAACCCTTGTACTTGTGTTAACTGATTGACTAGCTTTCTATTTCCTTTAGCTTATCAGAGTCACTAACTGTAAAGAAGTGCAGATCATACTCTCCAATCAACAGCTGTAATTCTGCAATATCATGTTACCAGGGGACGCTGCTGCATGAGGTTTCCACAGAAGCACAACTTTTTACAGCTTGGAAATACATGAAAGATCTTAATGCCTTCATTTCAACTGAGAGAGGTTAAGTAATTTACTCAGATTTACATTAAGTTATGGTTCAATAAGAACCCGATTCAAAGTCTCCTGACTTTTAGTTACCTTCCTTCCACCCACTTTACTCCACTTTCACACATACAGTCACTTGTCCAAACATATCTTTCTTCAAGTGTGAGGTGAATTCTTCTAAAAGGTTCATACTTGTGAATATATCACTGACAACTTCAGAGCTGGGTCATTATCATGGCTCAATTAAAATGTTTCAGATGCAACTGGATCCAAGGTTTAAAACACTAAATACAAATGATCCTTTTAATCAAGGAAATTCTGAGTTTGAAAAGAGGACCTTCATACTGTATCTCTGACCAGCAACTGATGATGCTATTCATCTGTGATGCTAATTGGTTCTTCAGCATCAAGACTGCCCAATCTAGCATCAAAGAAATGAATATCTTGATTCTTATTATTTGGGATTTGGTTAGAGATGGGACATAGCTCTCATTGCTTGAGACTTATCTGCTTTTCTCTAACCCAGACCTCTCCTGTTCTCCAGTATGGTGAGTCTGTGGCTCCGTGGAAGCTCCTGCATGGCACGTCTGACAATGATGCTGATGGCGCTGAGCCTTCCCCTGGCTTTGACCGGGGACACCAGACGTAAGTGCACTCTTCAGGCATGGAGAGGCCATGGTTGGGGGAAGGAAGGGAATTACTTTCTTAGTTTGTCCAGGCCAAGACCCTCAAAACTTGTGACATTTTCTTCAGTGTCCACGTTTTCATCATGTGGATTCTAAACTACTTCCAAAAATATGGAGCTAGAGCCTTTTCTATGAGACCTGTTTGAAAAGTCTTCATATGTAAACCATTTCTTTTCAAGTTGTCTTCAGTAAAATCTCCAGTCTCACATCATGTTCTCTCAGGGCCTTGGACGGATTAGAAATAATGTTAAACTAATTTCTCACTCAGTGGTTCCCTTTATATGTTATTATGCCAGAAAAAAAGGTGATTTTTTTTAAAAAACTAACTTTTATGTATAGTTCTAGTCTCTTTTATACATGCCACTTGGTTCTTTGTTTAAATTATGAAATATTAAAATACACAAGCAGTTAGAAGATATCAGTAAAAATAGTAGTAAGAGTCAAAAGGAATCGGAAGGGTTTCTCCCTGAAAACACAGGAAGTGTGAAGTTGCTGCCTCTGTAAAGGGTGAAGATGCTCCAGGAGGTGTCATCCACTGTCTTTTCTCTTTGTCCCTGAACTGCACTGTTCATGACCCTGGATCCCTGTGGGGCAGCTGGTCTGGTGGTATTCTTGACCTTCTTCCTGCTGTGGTTGCACCCTTCAGTTGAGGCAGAGATCCCTTGTACTTGAAATGACTGTATAGAAAAGGAGCACCTCTGGGCTGTTCTTTTGTACCTTAAAATATGTAATACTACTTCCTCCTCCTCCTCCTCCTCCTCCTCTTCCTCTTCCTCCTTTTCTTCTTCTTCTTGTAATGCATCTTCTTAAAACCTGGCATAGTTTAGTGTTCATTTAATGAATCTGCTTTAACCTTCTTATACAATCAGTTTCTCCTGTGTACCCCTGTGTTCTCTGGATTGAGCCCATAGGGGATTGAAAGTTCGGATAAAATTGTATGAAAATCTGTTTTCCAGTCAAAAATGGTCAGTTATCAGCAATTTCGTGAGCTTCAAAATTCTACAACATAATTGGGGGTACAGTGAGGGTGTGAAGTCTGTTAATATCTCCTGGGGCTGAAAACCAGTAAGCAAGTCAAGGGAAGTTGTTGGCTTACTGGGGCCTTAATCCAAATCTCATAGATTTCTCCATTGTGTCTTTTTTCCCTTAATTAGTCGTGTTTGGTATTTTCTATCTCCACTCTCCCCCCCCTTTTTTGCCCATGTACTCACCATTACTGAATATCCCTGAACTTCACACCTCCTAAGCTCTATAAGAGATTCATCAGAGCAGATAAAACAATATAAATTTCCCTTTTTCTTAAAATTGCCTTTTCTTTACCTGTAAATGCTTTTATATGGAGGAGAAAGAAGAAGTTTTCCAGGTGTGGTGACGCAGGCCTGTAATCCTAGTGGCTCTGGAGCCTGAGACAGGAGGATCACGAGTTCAAAGCCAGCCTCAGCAACAGCGAGTGGCTAAGTAACTCAGTGAGACTCTGTCTCTAAATAAAATACAAAACAGGGATGGGATGTGGCTCAGTGGTTTGAGTGCCCCTGAGTTCAATCCCTGGTACCCCCCTCCCCCCCAAAAAAGAGGAAGTTTGTCTCAACTTCTCACAGGAAATACAAGTCATATAATGTGTCATCAGACTATAAGAGTGTTGATGTTTGAACCTCTTATTATTTTCCAGGATACCACAGTGATCAATTCCCAGAACCACAGTAGTTTCATATAGGCCACAGATACTTTTCTGTGTTAAGTACTATATCCTAGGTTTGTTCTAAGCTCCAAAAATTCCATTTGATAAGACAGAAAGCCTCTAGTCTACTGGAACTTATATAATTACAGAGAGAAAGACAATAACCCAATAAACATTTAATGAAGAAAAATATTACAGAGAATAATAAAGGCACTCAAGGGAAAAATATAAAGACATCATCAGGGTGAGAGAGCAGAGAGAAAGGGGACTCACCCAACTTCAGTTTAGGTATGCGGAAATATCCCTGAGAGAGAGGCATTTAGCTGAGACAAGAATAAAGAGATGAGAGTAAGGAGAAGATCTAAGGGAGAAGGGAGAGGCATCAGAGGATAGGCCCCAAAGTGGAAAGCTGTGTGCTGCACTTAAGTTAGACATTTAGTGACTGAGGGAGTGGCCTGGAGTCCCAGAGGATGAGGTAGATGAAGGGGAAGTCAAGGGCCTAATCAAGTAGATGCCAAGAGCAAGGGTAAGAAATTTCAATGCTGTTTAAACTGATATTAGAAGCTCCTGGGAAGTTGCAAGAAGAGTCAATTTATATAAAGTTAAAAATAATTCTTTTATATGGAGATTGGATTATTGAGTTCACTTGTGGAGTTGAGGAGACCATTTAAGAGCACAGTAGAATTCTCCAAGGAGAACAGGTTTGTGGTTTCATTTAGTGTGCTCATGATGAAGAGCATGATGAAAATAAGATGGACATTTTGGGGAGGTTTTGCATAAGTAGTTAATAGATTAAACTAAGGAGGGGGTAGAAAATCAAACTTCTTTCGGAGGATTTTGTCTTCATAACTAGGTGGAAGGTGGTGATATTTATTGAGACTGGGAAGACTGAGGGAAGTCAGCACATCAAGTAGGTGGTTAAAAATAAATTTTTTAAACTTAAGATTCAGATGATTTTAAAATGTGTGACACTGTCGAGAAGTCAATGTGGGCATGAGAGACAGAAGTGAGAGTGAAGATAAAACTGGAGGAATATTTGCTGGCAGAATTGACACCATTAAATTCCACAAAATCTGAAAAGATTACACAGGGAAAGAGATTGTGTGTGGAAAACAAGAAGAACAGGACCATCAAAGGGGACTGGGACAGAGGACCAGTGATGTTGGAGGAAAACCATAGCTGAGTTGCATGGAAATCAAAGACAGGAGACTTTTCCAAAGAGGAGATAGTGGCCAGTGGTGGCTAGACACCACGGCAGGTGAGGGAGAATGTGAGAGGTGTGAGCCCTGGGTTCTGTGGACTTGATCTTGGCAGTCAGTGGAGTATTCAGTTAGGAAACTGGACTGTCTGTGAGAAGAGAGTCGGAGCTGCAGAGGTGAAGACTGGATGGAGATGACTATTGTGAGTGGCAGGTCTCAGGGGAGGACCGTGTTCAGGGGGCCAGTTGGACCTAAAGTAGGAGAACAAAGAGCCTGAAGAGAAGAGAGAGGACTTGAGAACCAGACAGATGTGTCCATTTATTAACAAGGAAGCACTTAGAGGGTCCCTGTGTATAATTTGCTGACTGGCAATGCAAAAAATCATTAATGAAACAGCCAATATTTGCTAGTGATGTAGAATATATAGTTATTATACTAGGGAGGAGAATAGAGTGATGACCAAATCCATCTGGTGTCTGGCAGCATGGAGCACTGTAACAATACCACCTGGTGGCTGGAGAACCTCAGAAAACTAGATCCATCAGGGTTGTTACTGTCATCACCAGCAAGTTGAGTTGGGTTTTTCATAGTTTCAATGAATAAGATTCACAAAAGATGAAGCAGCATTCTCCAGGTTAACATTTAAACACTCTCTTCAGTGTCTAAGTGGTGTCTCCCTAGGGAAACTCTCTGAGGAAGCCACACTAGTTTCTAGCTCCATGGTGAATGCACATTGTTCAAGGATACTAAGTAACTGATCTTCTGTTCTCCCATGTCATCTTCTGGGATCTTTCCCCCTGTGCTTCCAATGTCCCTACTACAATGTTCCTACCAATTGAGATGTGCCCATCAGGGGCCTCAGGACAAAACTTAGTACTTTTAGAATTTCAACATTTTCTGACTTTTTAAGATTTTTATCTGATAAACTTTTATCATACATTGAAATGCATGTGACTTGTTTCTCATTAACAGTATGATGGTTTATACCATCTTCATTGGTTAGTCCACTTGCAAACATGAGCATGGCCTCAAATCTTTGCCAAACATTTGTTAAAGTGTTTGTATTAATACAGGCTTTATAGTAACCTGTATCCTGGCTTCTTTCAGAAAGCTCTGGATTTCAAGCCTCTTTAAACTGCATTTAGCATAGAACTTTACAACAATTTATAACTGTTCTTCATGAATCATGATCCCTTGGTCAAAATATTTCATTACAGATGTCATCCTAGGGAACATTAATAGCCCAAACTTCACTTTTGACAAGTTGAAATCTCAACTGGTGTGTGGAGAGTTGTACATGGACAATGGAATTTGTCTAGTTTTCCAGTAACAAATTTAAGCTACTGATACAAAATCATTATAGAATAGTCAGAAAATACATGCATAATTATCCATATTTTCTTTTTTGAAAAAATTATGCATAATAAATACTGGATTTATTTCAGAAATACTGAATTTGGCTTTCTTCAGTGGTTTCTCTGATAGGGGCATTTGCCAAAGTATCTGATCCAAAATATCTATAGTGCTGAGGTTGGAAACATGCATTTACATCGTGCTGCTTCTAAAAAAATCTAGGCTCACATGTTATACAAATTCTTGCCTCTACTTCAGTTCTTTTGGTTTGTTTTAGCTTGTTTCAGCATAAAACCAACAAGAAATCTAAAATAAGGTAGTTTTGAGATTCATTAATTTCTTGCTGAATCCATTCAATGAATGTAAATTCAAGATCTTCATTGTTAATTTTTTAAAATTAGAATATTACAATTACATATAGTAACTGGCTTACACCCCCTCCAATCATACATGCATTGAATTTGATTTCAGTTCTAATCTTCCCACTTGTCCCTCCCTTGGCCCCTGCTATTCTCCTTCCTTTACACTACTGGTCTTTCTTTCATTCATTTTTTAATTTATTTTTTATACATATATAAATATTAAGGTAAAATTTTATGTGATATATATATATATATATATATATATATATATATATATATATATATACACATCACATGAGTTTTTGAGAGTTCATTCGAAATTTCCTCCCCTTTCTCATCCATCCCCACTCCCTTTTGATTTTTCTTCTTCTGCTCTACTGATTTCTCTATATATTTTGAAATCTTATCCTTCTTTCCTTTAGTTAACTCTATCTTCCACATATGAGAAAAAAACATTCAACCTTTGAATTTCTGAATATGACTTATTTCATTTAAAATAATATTCCCCATTTCCATCCATTGACCAGCAAATGCCATAATTTTATACATTTTTGTGACTGAGTAAAAAAATATTTTTATGTTATGGAATGATTTTCAGTATTTTTGAATTCTTGGTCTCAATCATATATCATAACTTTCATTAACTTGCTCTTATAAGTTATTGGGTTTCTAAGTTTTTTGTTTGTTTGTTTTCTGTCACTGTGACCAAACTACTTGACAAGAACAATGTAGAGGAGAAAAAGTTTGTCTGAGAGTCACAGTTTCACAGGCTTAGTCCAGGATGGCCAAATCTATTGCTCTGGGATTGAGGTGAGTCAAAAACTTTGTGGCTGAAGGGCATTGTGCAGGAAAGCTGCTGAGCTAATGGCAGCCAAGAAGCAAGGGGGTCAGGAAGAAGCCAGGGGCAAGTTACAGTCCCAGGCTACAACCCCCAGGGATCTATTTGCTATGGCCTTACCTTTCTACAGTCGTGACTTATTTTCTATTCAAATTCAAATGGATTAGTCAAGTAATGGGGTTACATCTTTCAGTATGTAATCATTCCACCTCTGCACATTTCTGCATTGTCTTACTTGAGCTTTTGGGGGGATACCTCATATCCAGACCATAAAAGTCATAAATATTGATGACAATCCCAATAATTTTTTTTGTTAAATGCTTTAGACTTCTGTAATAAGACTCTTGTGCTATTGATCAATTCAGATTCTCCCATTCATTTAACTTCCTCTTAACCACCATTTTTTTAAGCCACTTTTTGAAATTTTCAGTGACTCCAACACAGAGAAACATTAAAAATATATGACATTGTCACTGAAGTCCTAGGACAGAGGCTGATTTTGAGGATCCAACAAATCATGTCTGGCCATTTGCCGCCCCCCACCCCAAATCATACAGAAAAGGTAATGGTGAAAAGTATGAAAGGAATGTTAATCAGTGTAGCTACACCTGGAAGACAAGGGATCTGTGTCCTTAGCCCTGTATTCAAGGGTCTGACAATGTCTTTGAGGTTTTTAGAAATGGAATGAGGACAAGGTTTGGGAGTTTGCCTAGCTGGAGGCTTTTCACAGCTGGCAAAGAGATGATGCGGATCAGGTGTGGTCTTGTCCATCATCATCTCAGGAATGGTCAGGTTAAGAAAGTTGCTGTTGGGGGGATGCAGGGAGGGCATCATTTTGACTCATCCTAAGGTGTTCATTGGATCAGACCTTGTTCCTGAAATTCAAGGTTACTCAGAGTAAAGGAGATGGATGCAAAATGGAGGTAGAGAGGCCAAGTCTTTCACCCTGCTTTTAGCCACCCATCACACAGTTGCAGGCAAAAGTGAAATCTAATTATGTATAAAAAATATATGTGTATATTTATACATATATGTGTATATGTATCTATGTATTGGATTGTTATGGGGAGCCACCTCAGAAAACACTCCTAATTCAAATAAAAGAAAACTTTATTTACCTAGCCAGGGACTGTCTCCCACCAGTAAAGACTGATGCTCTGTGGGAAAACAGCAATTTCCTGGCCTGTGTCTTGGGAATTTAATGATGACAATCTAACTTGGGGCTTTTCTCAGGGTCATGCAAGCAAGCAAGTTACAGAGGCTAAAAAAAGCAGTTAGCTTAATGGCATCTTGGGTCCTAACAAGTGTTAGACAACTGTATCCTGAGTTTCAGCTGAGTGGGGGCCATAATCTATTTTAAAGTCATGTAGACCCATAAATGTACCCAGGATGTAGCTCATCACGACCACTATTATATCTTGAGTTGATTACATTCTGTGGAGTATAAAGTATAGGAAAATAATTTTTATAAGAAAACAGCTTTCATTTTAGTTTCTCAAAAACAGCTCTTGTAACAATTTTTATAGAAAGCAATAAAATGGAGTCTTAAGCCTGTTTATGACAGTTCTTGCTTTATAATTATCTTATCTCACTTATAAAAATCTTATATATATATTTTTTACTATATATATTTTTTTACTACTCTATAACCTGTAATTTACACTATCACTCATTTTATTGATTAGTTTACACCACAACAAAACTTCAGAACCACATGTGACTCATAATATCATCACCATCTTAGAGTAGTTTTAATTTGCATTTCTCTGATTGCTAGAGATGATGAGCATTTTTCGTATATTTGTTGATTGATTGTATATCCTCTTCTGAGAAATGTCTGTTCAGGTCCTTGGCCCATTTAATGATTGGATTATTTGTTTATTGGTGCTTATCTTGTGGAGCTCTTTATATACCCTAGAAATTAGAGCTTTATCTGATGTGTGAGGGGTAAAAAATTGTTCCCAGAATGTAGGCTCTCTATTCACCTCACAGATTATTTCTTTTGCTGAGAAAAGACTTTTTAGTTTGAATCCACCCCATAGGTTGATTCTTGGTTTTAATTCTTGTGCTATAGGTGTCTTATTAAGGAAGTTGGGGCCTAGCCCCACGTGATGGAAATTAGGGCCTACTTTTTCTTCTGTTAGATGCAGAGTCTCTGGTTTAATTCCTAGATCCTTGATTCATTTTGAGTTAACTTTTGTGCATGGTGAGAGATAGGGATTCAATTTCATTTTATTGCATATGGATTTCCAGTTTTCCCAGCACCATTTGTTGAAGATGCTATCCTTTCTCCAGTGCATGCTTTTGGCATCTTTGTCTAATATAAGGTAGTTTTAATTTTGTGGGTTAGTCTCTGTGTCCTCTATTCTGTACCATTTGTCTACCAGCCTGTTTTGGTGCCAGTACCATGCTGTTTTTGTTACTATTGCTCTGTAGTATAGTTTAAGGTCTGCTATAGCGATACCACTTGTTTCACTCTTCCTGCTTAGAATTGCTTTGACTATTCTGGGTCTGTTATTAAGATACCATCTCACTCCAGTAAGAATGGCAGCCATTATGAAGACAAACAACAACAAGTGCTGATGAGGATGTGGGGGGGAAAAGGTACACTCGTACACTGCTGGTAAATTGGCACAGCCAATTTGGAAAGCAGTATGGAGATCCTTGGAAAGCTGGGAATGGAACCACCATTTGACCCAGCTATCCCTCTCCTCGGTCTATACCCAAAGGACTTAAAAACAGCATACTACAGGGACACAGTCACATCAATGTTTATAGCAGCACAATTCACAATAGCTAAACTGTGGAGCCAACCTAGATGCCTTTCAGTGAATGAATGGATTAAAAAATGTGGCATTTATACACATTGAAATATTACTCAGCAATAAAAAAAGAATAAGATCATGGCATTTGAAGGGAAATGGATGGCATTAGAGAAGATTATGCTAAGTTAAGTTAGCCAATCCCCCAAAAAACAAATGCAGAATGTCTTCTCTGATGTAAGGGGAGTGACACAAAATGGGGTTGGGAGGAAAAGCAAGGGAGAAAAATTACCTCTAGATTGGGAATAGGGATGGGAGGGAAAAGGAGGGAGAAGGGGAAGAGCGTGGATGGTGGGAGGAGACCCTCATCATTATACAAAATACATGTATGAAGATGTGAATTTGTAAGGGTCCGGCGAAGCGTCGGAGAAAGAGACCACCAAGTGACCACTCATGCAACTGGCAGAAGGGGATTTATTTATTGGGGATCCATTCCAGCATGCTGGGGCTCCGTACCCACTCAAGAAATGTGAGCAGCCCAGAGCCCAGAGCAGGGGCTGAGCACTGCTTAAGTACACTTTTTTGGGGAGGGTGGGGACTTTACATACATCACAGTCTCCTTTAACAAATCACCATACACCGCGGGAAAGTCAAACAACAATTCTTAGACTTGATTAGTACATACATTGGCGGGAACAGGTCGGGGGTGATAGGTCAGTTCTAAACGGGGTACACATTCAAACGGATTGGTCCAGGCCCTGCAATGCCTACATGCAAGATCATACAGAGCCCTGAGTTATTAGACAACCAAGCAGTCAGGGGGAATATTTACTGGGCGGTTCCAAGCATTGTCTTAACAGCTACAGGAATTTCAGGTTTTGCATGTAGCATAGAAACCTAACAATACCTAATCCTTTACATTTTAACTCAGGCCTTGCAGCCTAGAAACTTTACAATGCCCGGTCTTTTACACTTTAACTTCAATTTCTTTTACCCTTACAAATTTGGTATCAACATAGCTTATATACAATCAGAGATATGATAAATTGTAGAATAAAGAGTTTAAATGCAAGAAAAAATAATGAGAGAGCTCATGTATAATGGCAGAATTTGGCGTGAACATACTTTATATACAGAGTTACGAAAAATTGTGTCGAAAATGGATAATTATGATTGTAATGCATTCCACTATTGTCATGTATGTAAGAAATTAAAAAATAATAATGATATCATCACCAAAGGAATCTCCAGAGAAGGGGACCTCATCTCAGAAAAATATGTCCTTTATATGAGAGAAAAGAATTTCAGCAAGTGCCTGTCAGAGACATGAGATTCATTCAGGAAAACAGATAAATATTCAATGTAGAATGAGGGTGATTTCCAGAGTGTGCTGGAGTTAAAGCAAGTAATGTAGGCCATCTCCAGAGGAAGAAAGAGCCACCCTTTGGTGCTAGGGCTGGTCTAGTGATGGAATCAGGGTGGAGTTGTGTGATTTTGAGTCATTTTCCCCTTGACTTGTGCACGGACCCATGTTAACTTTTGTGGCAGGGAGAACAAGGGCTGAGAACAAGGGCTAAGGATGTGGGCTTCTTGAAGGTAAGTTGCTTACTTTGCATAATAAAGCTTCATGGGTAGCCCTGCTTCATGGGTGGTGCTGCCTAGGGGCTGAAAGCTTATCTTTGTTTTGGATGGAGGACTCCTGACATATTTCACACTGAACAATTTCAGTCAAGGTGAAGGACTCTGTTTTCCCAGAGGCACCAGACCAGTTGAGATCAGTCATCATGGTGAACCTTGGCTGCTGGATGCTGGTGAATTTGCTATCAACATTGTTTAAAGATGTGGTTTCTTAAGGTTTCCGGACTTGGAAAGTCATACAAGGGATTTTAGACCTGTATGTAATCATGACTGTAATCTCCCCAAACCTCTTTATATAATTCAAAAACCCTGACATCCACCACAGGCTTTCAAGTGTCCAACTCCCTGTGACTTCTCCAGTCTGTCTTTAACCTTTTCTGCCTCTGTGCTTTGGTGCCCCATTGTTTCTATTTATTGAAAAAGTTAATTCCTTCAGCTTTATCACAGGGTATCACTTTTACTTGAAATGTGCCTCCCTTTCCCCCAAACATACACATACCTACTCCACACTTCTTCAAGCTCACATCAGTTTAAACTATCATGGAATATTTTCCTATTGTCATTTAGATATTCCTGATGTTCTCTGTTACTAGAACTCATACTCTGACATTTCTCATTCTTGCATAACCTCTTGTGTGTTTGTCTTTTGTCCCTCAATTTTACTAATTGATGTCCCAGGAACATATGAGTGGTGGTCTTGGTGATGAGTGGGTGTCAGTTTTTCCTTCTTTGGGTTCTAGGGGCATCAGAGGCCTGGTGTTAAACCAAGACACAAAGAAAAGACTGCCAACTACAATTTTAAATCAAATTAAAACAAGCTTGTAATTCTGACTAGCTGAGACTGACCCTCTCCCCAAATCCGTGGGATAGAAGACAGTCCTCCAGCTCTCTAGGAGCGCAGTTTTATAGCACAGAAAATTGCAAAAGGGGGGTGTCTTGAGAACTTACAGATAACAGGATTTTGGCAAGCATAATACAAAGGCAGGTAGTAGGTTAATGGTCTAAATGGTTCAGCACTTAGGGAGTAAATTTAGATCCCAACATCAGAATTTATGAGGCACCATTAGGGTTTCAGAGAGGGTTGTTATCTGGCCAGGGAAAGCCAGGCGTGGGTGAGTTCAACGCATGGGCAGGCATTCCAAGCAATTTTAAAACATCAAAATATAGCCAGGCCAAACAGAGATCCTAATATTTTACAGAAAACAGAAATGGATCTTTTATGACTTTTAAAAAGATGGCTCCTGATCTTAAGAGGAAATTAGGCTGGGTTTATCACCTGGCATAGCATTAGCACTAAGGAAGAATTTACAGAATATTCTAGATGGGTCTTGTTTAAGGAAAGGGTGAGAGTTGTGGGCATGAGAAGTGGGAGCAGAGAGTGTCTTTGGGTGGAAATTTCCACCAGGAGCTGGTGCTGGTTACCATGAGGGGCAATTCCTGCCTGTTTTTTGTTCCCCAACCCTGTAACTGAGGGGGACCAGGTCCTGAATAGAGTGGGTCAGAGGAATTTCTCTGCCCTTGGCCCACCTCCCTATGGTCCCTCTGTCTCAGGCAGATGGAAGTAGAAGGCCCAGTGTTTGGGGTGGGGAAATCAGTCAGGGGTGTCCTGATGTTTTTGTCACAGTGTCCAGTTGGGTTCCAGGTCCATGGTGTCCTAAACAAAGAATTGAGCTACACACACAAGTAACAGGTAAAGTACAGATTTATTAAGGGTGGAAGTGGAAGTAGACTCCATAAGCTAGAGCTGAGTGGGCCAAGAAAGGGGGGGGGGAGGGCTCAAGGCCCTGATGTCTGGAAACCAGTGTCTTGTATACTGAGCTGTGATGCATTATGGCCCTCCTGAGACCTGATTGAAGACCTAACCCAACTTACTAACATGGGTCACCTCATGACACCTGATTAAATAGTGTCCAATTCCCGCGTTGGTCACTGTAGAAAACCTAATTAGAATACTGCCTACTCTACCCTCAGTGGTCATTTTAAAATATCGAGAATGTGGTGAAGTTGTCATGGTGTCATGGTGTCCTGGTGATAAGTCCTCAGGGGCGGAGTTGTCGTGGTAATGAGGGACACAAACAAGGACATGACTTGTGTCCCTGTCTTGTCCTCTATGGGCATCCTTCTTATGTCCTACCGCCTCCATCTTGGTGTCCCATCATCCCCGCCCCCGCCCAGGTCTCCCTGTTTGTCAGTCTCCTCCCAGAGGCCGCCTGGTGAGAGGGTTGTTCCTGTCCCCACAGCACGTTTCCTGGAGCAAGTTTTCAGTGAGTGTCATTTCTCCAACGGGACGGAGCGGGTGCGGTTCCTGGAAAGATACATCTACAACCGGGAGGAGTACGTGCGCTTCGACAGCGACGTGGGGGAGTACCGCGCGGTGAGCGAGCTGGGGCGGCGGGATGCCGAGTACTGGAACAGACAGAAGGACCTCCTGGAGCAGAAGCGGGGACAGGTGGACAACTACTGCCGACACAACTATGGGGTTGGTGAGAGCTTCACTGTGGAGCGGAGAGGTGAGTGCTGGGCCGGGAGAGAGAAAGGGTGTGTGTGTGTGTGTGTGTGTGTGTGTGTGTGTGTGAGAGAGAGAGAGAAAGAGAGAGAGAGAGAGAGAGAGAGAGGAGGAGTAATAGAATGTGTGTGTGTGTGAGAATGTGTGTGTGAAAATGTGTGTTTGTGAAAGAGTGTGTGTGAGAAAGAGAGAATGTGAGAGTGTGTGCAAGAGAGAATGTGTGTGAAAGAGTGTGTGTTACAGAGAGTGTGTGTGTGAGAGTGTGTGTGCATGAGAGAATTTGTGTGTGTGAGAGTGTGTTTGTGTGTGTGTGAAAGCATATGTGTGTAAGACAGAGTATGTGTGTCTGTATGTGAGAGAGTTTGTGTGTGTGTATGAGAGAAAGAGTGAGAGAATGTGTTTGTGTGAGAGAATGTGTGTGTGTGTGTGTGCGCGAGCGCCCGTTATGAGAAGTTAAGGGTGCCTGTGAGGTCCCTGTGTTATTGTCAGTGTCCCTGCAGGGACCTGGGGAGCCAATGCTGCGCATGGGGCAGGAGAGCTGAGGAAACCCTGACCCCAGAGTAAGGGCAGGACTGGAGAAGAGCTTGAGGTTTCTGTGAATTTGGTGTCACTTAGCCCTGGTGGCCCCAGAGGAGAGGAGAGGTGGGAGAAGGCAGTTGCTGGAAATGGAGGGGACTTGGCTTGGGGTGAATGGGAGGCAGGTGAGGAGGGGGCATGCAGGAGTCCGTGGTTGGGTGAAGGTTTACATTTACTTGCCAAATGCTGTTACCATGTGAAGAATTCTCTTTTATCTCTGGGGTTCTCACTGTTTTTGAAGTGATTTTATGGATTCTCTGGATAGTGAGATTCCGAAAACATTGTTGATTTATTTTGTTTATACTTTGCTTCCTTCATGGCTTTCCATGTTAAGAATTTTAGCATTATATTTAATGAAATATGCTCTAATATTGTTAGTAACAATTTAGCATCAATATTAAATCAATCCTTTAGCAGTTTTGTGACAATGTTTTGCCTCAAGCATTCCTTGAGGGGAGAGGGAAATGGTTGTGGATGATGTGAGGAGGCTGGTCACAAACTTCCTTGACATACACCGTTTTTAATCCAGTAGGCCCTGATATAAAAGAGTGCTAGGTTTGTTTCCATAGCATTTTACTGAAAATCAAATATCAGACTTTTTGTGTGAATGGGCTGTGGGATTACCTCTGATCTTTTTGAGGCTTACTTTACTTCTAAATTTCCTAATGTTTCCTGCCTTGTTCCTTTGCTTTCCTAGGACATGGATTTTTACATATTTGAAATGGTGGTGAAACTGGATTTTGAGTTACAATTTTGTTACTTAAATAACAATGTTGCTATTTTTATATTTTAAGTGGTTGAACATTAACTCTATGTGGTTATTACACAATTTACCTCACATTCCTCTTGGTTACATCTTTTTTTAAAACTGTCAAATACAGTCCTCCCTGGGTGTGTTAGCTTTCTGTCATGGTGACAAAACACCTGCCAACAACAAAAAAGTTTTTTGTGAAAAGTATTGTGTCATGCATGAAGTTCACATGTTATGAAACTCAGACTCTGTCATGACCACAGATACCAGATAAAAGTTATTTTGTCTCATAGTCTCAGAGGTTTCAGTCCTTGTTCCCTTGACTACCTTGCTTTGGGCCTGTGGCTATGGCTACACAGTGGAGTCAGAAGGACATGGCGGGGGGTAGGCTACTTACTTCATGAGGACTACAAACCAAAGGGGGAGGAGTGGCCAGAGTCCCAATATCCCCTTAAAGGACATGGCCCCAATGATGGAACTTCCTTTCAATAGGCCCTACCTCCTAAAAATTCTACTGACTCCCAGTAGTGCCCCAGACTAGTGACAAGGCCTTAGCACATGGCCTTTTAGGAGCATTTAATACAAATCATGATATTAGGTATGGAGGAGAGGGTAATTTAGTTCTAGGATCCCAGTGGATACGGAAATATGTGAATGTCAAAGTCCTTTATACCAAATGATCTAGTAACTGCTTATAATTTATGCATATCTTCCTGTGTACTTGACAGAACCTAGATTACTTGTAATACCAAATGTAAATGCTTGGTAAATAGTTGTAACACTGAATTGTTTATGGAATAGTGAGGAGGAAAAAAGTACCTACAAATATAGAGCAAATACAGTTTTTTCCAGCTGTATTTAGTTATCTGCAGTTAGTTGAATCCTTAGATGAAGAAGTGCTGATACAAAGGGCCTACTGTACTCCAAAAGTTTTATATTTTAAAACTTAATTTTCTCTTTCTTTGATTTCAAAGGTTCTCAAACATTTTCCCACGTTTATTTGCCAAATGTTGGTAATACTCTGAGAATTCTCTTTTATCTCTGGGGTTCTCAGAGTTTTTGAAGTGATTTTATGTGTTCTCTGGATACTGAGATTCTGAACACATTGCCAATACATTTTTTAATATTTTGCTTCCATTTATTACTTTCTATGTTAAGAAGTTTTGCATTTTATTTAATGAAATATGTTCCATTATTGTTAGTAATGATTTAGCATCAGTATGAAGTCAATCCTTTAGTGCTATTATGAAAAGGTTTTCCCTCCAGCATCCCCTGTCTCTTTTACTTAAAAGCATTTTTTGATGTCGGTGGTGAGAAGTATTGTGTCATGCATGAAGTTCACATGTTACGAAACCCACACTGTCATGACCACAGATACCAGTTTACAAGGAGAGACAGTTACAATATGATAATAATCCTAAAAATAGATATGCATGTTATATAAAGGAAGAGGGATTCCTCAGTGGAGTGTAAATACAGGGTCTTTTGAAGACAGGACTTTCCTTGCTGCCTTCCCTCTCCTCAGGCCTCCCGCATTTCCTGCATTTCAGCCTTAGAGAATCACCTCTGTCTGTCCCTGCTTCCCAGAGTGGAGTTCTTTCAAACACTGGAAGATAAGGGCTTGCATAGGGAGCATTACCAACATCCCATCTTCCCTGTGGCTCTTCTGTTGTCCTCCCATTTATCCATTCAGCTTTGACTCATATTCTCTTAGAGAAATCAACAAGAATAAATTGGTGAAATACGTTGAAGGCTGCAGGTATTGCAGGTATTGCTTTATATATTATAGATGCATTAATCCTTCTCTGACAGTGAGAGATAAGTCGGTATTATCCCCATTACAGTGAGAGGCAGAGGCACAAAGAGAAGTAAGAAACTTTCCCAGGATCAACAACTAAGAGGTGGAGCCTGGATTTGAACCTAGTTGATCTGGATTAAAAAAAAAAATCACACTTTTCACTAAGGTCCTGTATGCTTTGCAAAACATTGTAAATACTTTACCTCAGTAATGAATAATTGTTTCAAGCTTTGAAACAAACGAACCAATAAACAAAAAAAGCAAAAAACTATCTCTCAGCTCTAATGGGTCCTGGCTGAAGGCCTGACACTCTCAGGCCTATGGCCAGCTGAGGAGGACTGCCAAACTTGAGGCTGAGTATGGAGAGAGGAAAAAAGGGATGCAACCAGGAAGATACTTCTGCCTTCCTGATTTATTCTTTCTAAATTTTCTCTCCTAGTTAAGCCGAAGGTGACTGTGTATCCCACAAAGACACAGCCCCTACAGCACCACAATCTCCTGGTCTGTGCAGTGAGTGGCTTCTATCCAGGCCACATTGAAGTCAGGTGGTCCCGGAATGGCCAGGAGGAGCAGGCTGGGGTCGTGTCCACAGGCCTGATCCAGAATGGAGACTGGACCTTCCAGATCCTGGTGATGCTGGAAACAGTTCCTCAGAGTGGAGAGGTCTACACCTGCCAGGTGGATCACTCAAGCCTGACGAGCCCTGTCACAGTGGAATGGAGTGAGTGAGAAGCTTCCTGAACTTATAAATTCCTCACCCACCAGGAAGGAATTAGTTTATCCTGAGTGTCAGGTTTCTCCTCTCCTTGCCCTGTGTTTTCATGTACTGAGTCATGGGTATAGCTTTGTGATAGTTTCTAACACCTTGTTATAGTTTCTAACACCTGTACCCCCTAGGGAACAATGACAAAAGAGAAGCTCTACCTGGTTTTTACCTTTCCGTGCTGTCTCAGGGCATGGTCAGCCCGATTGCCCTGTCTCCAGATCCTGCCTCTCTGGTCTGGACCTGTGTATCTAGGCTGAATCTCTGGGTCATTCATTACATAATCTGTGAAGAAAAGGAACCTGAAGCCCTTTCTGACATCCAGGAGTCCAATCATTCATTAGCTTCATCACCCTCGATAGGCCACTAACACAGTTCCTACATCAGGTGTTATTCAGGGCTGTGATATTTTAATGAATTAAATGCATGAAGAATTTAATTTTCTGGGAATGACTAGTTATAGTTCCTGTAGTTCAGGCTTCTTCCCCAGTCTTAGAGCTCTGAATCTCAGTGTCTCAATGAGGAAAGTTGTATTGGGGGTGGGGAATTGCTAAATCTGGCTTCTTCTCTCAGGGGCGCAGTCTGGATCTGCACAGAGCAAGATGCTGAGTGGAGTGGGCGGCTTTGTGCTGGGTTCGCTATTTCTTGTGCTGGGGATGTTCATCTACTACAAGAATCAGAAGGGTAAGGAGCCTGCTGGAGCTGAGTCTCCATAGCTTTTCTGGGAAAAGAAATAGGACCTTGTTGAGGTCAGTTCTTATGTCAGTGGTCCTGTCTGAACCTTTTCTTCATGTGATCTCAGATAGCCTGGAAATTCAGAAGTCAGTGTCTGTGGTTACTATGTCAAAACCTAGAGGGTTGTGGCCTATATGGGTATGGAAGGCTAACCAGAATAGAGGTATGGGTCAAGTACCTTGAGCAAATGAAGGAAGAGCCAGTAACCATTGGATTTGTGTGACAGAAGCTTCCTGGTCACATATTGTCAGCTTGTGCTCCCCTCTCTGCCTTGGCTGATGTGGGCTGTGGTGTTGAAGGAATCAAAGGTGGCAGATCTGAGGCTGGGAATATGGTGTTTGGGGTCAGATTTGCTTCCAGGTCTTTAAGTATCCATCTCCTCTTCTCTTTCCTAGGACGCTCTGGACTTCAGCCAACAGGTGAGGTCCTTTAATCCTCTCTCAGAGATGGATTTGCTTTCCCTACAGCAGAAGGTAGAGGTGTTAAGACCCGAGACAGAAATACTGAGAAAGATTTTGGATTCGATTTTCTGATCAGGCAGTGTGCACTAAATCTTCTTTCCACTTAATGAAAGGCCTGGGCTCTGAAAGAGCTTCGGCATGGAGAATTGATAATTTGTTTTCTTCAATGCTGTCATGATAGACCCTGAGGGGGAAAGGGAGCCATTTGCAACATTAGGACTGAAACAACACTGTCCTCTGCCTTCTGCAGGACTCCTGAGCTGAAGAGAAGTTGACAACACTGAAGGAAGGACCCATGTCCTGCCTCCCCAAGTCATGAAAGGCTCCTACTTGGCTCTCCTTCTTCCACAGAGACAGGGCTTTCTCAGGACTTGGTCGTTCCTGGTTCAGTGACCCCAAAGAACATGTCCTCCCTGCTGGCCTCCTGAGCCCTTAGCCCTGACCTGAAAGCCCTAGTACAGACACCATGCTGAACTTGTCTTCATTTTCCCCTGACCCATTTTTCTTCATGCCTCCCATGAGTCTGAAATCACTTTGTGCCACTTTACTTTATTCCATTTCTTTTCAAATAAACATGGGGGTGAAAATCCTCTGCTTCACAGAATTTCTTGTTTGTTTTATT
This sequence comes from Marmota marmota marmota, assembly GCF_001458135.2. Lineage (NCBI taxonomy): Eukaryota > Metazoa > Chordata > Mammalia > Rodentia > Sciuridae > Marmota > Marmota marmota. Next base: position 1,356,282 of record NW_025999982.1, on the reverse strand, counting down.
ATGGTACTGGGGATTGAATCCAGGGTTACTCTAACACTGAGCTACATACCAAGCCATTGTATTTTTTTGTTTGTTTGTTATGAGACCAGGTTGTTGAGGCTGGCCTTAAAGGATATTGTAGTCCTCCTGGCTCAGCCTCCCAAGTCACTGGAAATATAGGTATATACCACCATTCCCAGCTGGTTTATGCAGTTTTAAGGAATAAACAATAGAGAAAAGAAAGGGATCCTTACTTCACAATACAACTGTATTTTCATTTGTATGTTTTATGCATGTGGGGTAATACATAAGTTTAGTTTGGTTGATTTAGGTATTCACCAATGTATACATCAATCAAACATCAGGCTATGGACCATAACTATGATTTTAACTTATCAATGTAAAATCAAAAAATTAAAAAGGCAACGTCTAAAAATTCAGCATAGACTAAACAATTGAAACAAATGTAACAATGGGAAATAAGTAAATTTACAAATAGGAAAAGTAAATCAAACATTTTTTTTTCAAATTTTACTTATACCTAAAACACAGTATTACTGTAATCGCATACCAGTGTATGGATGTATTCATAGATTTCACTTATATTCTATTATAAAAGAGGCAAATGGGTTTCTGAGAAAGTCTTTTAATTGACGGATTTGGGGGTTTCTACTCTTGTGTTGCATCTGAAGAGCCAGTTCAAATGTAAGTCAAGTCATAATGCAAATAATCAATTCAGAAGTTTATCTCAAAGTAATAATCATTTGGACACAAGTTTTCCACTGTCAGAAACACCTTTTATTTTCAAGCAAATTTAAAATTTATATGATGTATATTTTATTGTAAGTTCTATTGCATAATATTTATGCAAAGCATATTTTCCTATAAGATGTTGCTAAGTTGATAGTGATACCTGTTCTAGTTGATGCCAGGACTGTAACTTTACTCTTATTTTGTTTCCTCAGATGAAGATATAATTTGTCTCATTCTATTGGAGATGTGAAATGTAAATTATAAGGTAGAATTAAAATCTATTACATACATATTTCAGTGACAGTTCTTTGTACTGAGAATAGCAGGAAATCCAATGTAATTGGTTGTATTTTCTTTAACTCATGATCAGGCAAAGCAGCTGGATGCAGGGCTGCGCAGTTCAGTTGGTCAGTGGCATCTGCATCATCCTGTAACTTCATCTCTGTGTCACAGCATGTCAGCCTTCCTGAGATGACAGGAGGACACCTGCAGCAGATTTAGGCTTCCTGTTCTCTCGCAATAGCTCCTAAAGACGTGAAACAGAAACTGTCTCCTCCTGTGTTCTCTTGGATGGAGCAGTTGCACTTCTCCCAGGCATCCCAGACTCCTTCCTCACACATGGGAAGACAGACCATGTGATCACAGGGGCAGCCAAACAACCCATAGTTCAGTGTTTGTGGAGTGGGCCAGATGCACGTGTTCAAAGAAAAGACTATTGGGTTGGGTAGGAAAGAATTATTTTAGGGTGGGGAATTGACAGTTTCTGATACCATTATTTTGCTAGTGTTTTTAGTTAATTTCCTCAGGAAGGCCTGTTGATTCCTGTTTGGTTGTTGTTTATTTAAGCTTTATTTTTGGCCCTGGGGATTGAACCCAGGGGCTTTTATCCAGTGAGTTTCATGCTCAGCCCTTTTTATAACTTTTTATTTTTCAACATGAACTGACTATTTTGCTGAGGCTGGCCTTGAACTTGTGATCGGTCTGTCTCAGCCTCCCAAGTAAAAAGGGGAATATAAGTGTGTGCCCTTGTGCCCACTCTTGAATGGATTTGAGTGTTTTTCTTTTTCTTTTTTTAGACATATTGAGTACTAAGTACCATCTACTAATGAAACAAACAAAAAATTCAAAAAAGATTATTTGTTTTTAGAACTGAAGATACTCATGTGTAATTTTATAGGAAAAAATAAGTTTTCCAAAGAGATATTTGAAAAAAGATAATTATAAAAGAGGGGCTTTATAAAATGCTAGGACATATTATACATCTACTTTAACAGACACAGTGTTGATTAAATATGCGTGTAGCTCTGTAGCTATAACAGTAGAGATTTAGTTAAAAATAAAAGGAGTATTTCACATCAGTAGAGTATACTCCAAACTCTTTAACAAAATGAATATCTGGTAAATAAAAATTGAAATAAATATGGAAAGTAGAAAACATTTAAAAACATGTTATTATACCTATCATTTTCATAATAACAGTAAATGTGGTGGAAAGTAAAATGTCTAAAGTCTTTTTTGTTGCCTTGCTAATTGGGATGGATTATGTTATAACTACCGTGGTAAAACAAATGGCAATTTCATAAAAAGTTAAACACCTGTTTGCCACATGATCCAGTAAATCCACTCCTTTGAATCCATCCAAGAGAACTCAAAACATGTTCTCATAAAGATAGGTGGGCCAATGAGAGCAGCATTGGATATAATGCCCCCAAACTAGAAAAAATCCAAATACCTGACAACTAGTAAATGGATGGTCAATGATATCATTCAACAATCAAAATACAGTTCAATAAAAAAGAACAAAATGATTATACTAGGTACAAAACTGACAAACTTCCAAAAATTAGACTAAGTAAAAGAAACCAGACACAAAATCTCCATAATATGAAATTCAATTTTGTTCCATGTCTAGAAAATATCAATTTGTAAACACAGGAAGTAGATTAGAGGGTGGGTAGCACATGGGGCAGGAGTAGAAATGAACTGTAAGCAGAAATGTTGTGACTGATAGGAACTTCCTAGATTCTGGAGAGAGATGCACAATTTATTAATGTATGTACTAAAATAATTCAATTTTTCTTACAATGAACAAATTTGGTGGTATGTGAACATGCTTCAATAGGTGTGTTAAAATGATTTGTGGGCTGGTGTGGCTTAGTGGTAGAGCACTTGCCTAACAAGTGTGAGGCACTGGGTTCAATCCTTAGCACCATATAGAAATAAATAAACAAAATAAAGTTATTTTGTCCATCTACAACTAAAAATATATTTTAAAAATGCTTTAATAAAGAAAGATGATCTGTATGGGAAGAAGTCTGAGCAAGTCAGAAAATCCAGAGGACAAAAAGAGAATCTGCATAAAATTTGAGATTTCTTTGTACTAGGAAAAAGGCAAAAGAAGTGTGTAGCTCAGGAAAATTGTTGAAAACCACAAGGAAGACATTAGGCTAAGTGTCTGATGATATCACATTGTCAAAGAATGAATGAATGAATCAACAGAAAGTTGGGCAAAGGATAAGAAGACTATTAACCAAAGAGAAAATCCCAGTAGTCAATAAACATAATTGCTAAAACTCACCAATAATTTGAAAAATACAAGTTCAGTCTATAATGTTAGACTGCTGTCCCTGACCTGCGTGGGCAGCTGAACTTAAGGTCACTCTGTAAATTCCCAGGGACACCAAATAAAACACAGACATACACTTTACTTTTAACCAAGCTTCAGAAAGGCTTCTCAGCTCTCTGTCTCAGGCTCCCTAAATGGAGAGCAAGAGAAAGTCACCAAAGGCTGGTGAGAGAGAGTGAGCATGTTCAGAAGTAGGCTTTTATTGGGGGGACCCTTATTCTTAGAAAGTTCCATACAAAAAAGGTCAGAAGGGGCAGGGTTACAAGGGTCAGGTGAGTGTAATTGGGGAGTGCCCCCTTCATCTGAAGACATGCCATCAACTTCCAGACTGGGGCAATGTCCAGGTCACTACAGATGTAGTGAGGGTCAAAGCCTCTTCACTCCAGGGTGGAAGACGCAAATCATTCAGAGTGGCTCCCCATGTTTGTCGGGTTACACAGGACTAAAACACTCAGGGGTCACTCCAGGGGAACTGGGATAATTGGGCTGTGTGAAATAACCACACAAAAGACAGAAATATCTTTTTCCTTTGGGGTCACTGTAATGGCTCCTCTGACCTTAAGGGTCGAGAGAGAGAGAGAGAGAGAGAGAGAGAGAGAGAGAGAGAGAACACAGGAGCTGACCCCTTTTATTGAGGAGAAGCTATTCAAAAGAGGCAAGGGGTCAGGTTTCAGAGGGCTGAGTCTAGCTTCCTAATTTCTGCTGTCAGCAGATTGACTGACATATAGGTAGGCCACACCCAAGGGCAGAGTAAGAGAAGGGGACACACAAAGGGTGTTTCCATGGAACATTCTATCCCCAACAGGGCAAGAAGTAACATTACAAAGAAACAGGTGAGCATAGCTCCACCCATGGGGATGTAGGAAGGCACGCCCATGCAAGAGGACACAGTTGCTCACACCGTAGAAGACTGGGCTATCCAGATCACAGTGTGACCCCTAATGCCACACTGGGCAGCACAGGAATAAGACACAGTCACATGCTAGTCAGCCCCCCACATATTCCCCCTTTCTTAATTTAAAAAAAATTGGGAAATTCTATCTTTCATTCACTGGATTCTTGATCCAAGGTCATCACGATCTGCTATTAAAACAGAAAAGAAATTAGTAGAAAACATCATTTTAATAACACAATCAACTTGGAAGATCCAAGTTATTATTATTATTCTGCCAAACATTCATCAGAAGATTCTTAATCTTTTCCCAATTTTATTGGGAGGCATTGCCTTTGGCCATAGTAATAGACATTTTTATTGACATGGCATTTAAGCCTCTCCATAAACCATAGAGTAGAGGACTCATTCACATTATTCATTACGTTGTCTTCTAGAGCAATATAGTTCTCATCCTTCTATCAGTACTTATCTGACCATGAAGGATCTTGGATGTAATTTAAGTCAAACATTAAAAAAAATCCATACATTATAAGTTTTAAGACATAGCGACAAAGACTGCAATTGAAGAGCAAGGAATAATATTTAAAGTAGTCACTTCAGGGATCAGGAGACCAGCAGTTTGCCTAGGTATGGTTAATTGACACACACCTGTTTTAAAGCCTGAACATTAACTTCAACATATTATAGCTCTGAAATATTAGCTGGCAATACCTAGTGATACAATACGTTGTATTCTTACAGGCTACAGGACATTTATCATTCTTTCTCTTAATTTTTACATTTAAGGAGTCAATTAGATCTGCAGTAATGTAAATACTCTTAGAAAAATCTATTTTAATAATATTTTTGGTAATTATCCGGATATAGTCTTAATCACTAAAGACCAGCATAATTGGCTGGTTTAGGTTTCTCATATGCTGTCTTTTTCTTGAAAGATACTTCCAGACTGCCTGTTCACCATAGAATTGACATATTGTGGTGAGCCGTTCTAATTAGACCGTGGCCGCCATTAGAAGATGGCGCCGGCTTCCACTGTGGCCTGTGATAAACAACTCCTAATATGGAGAATTGGCACGCAATCCCTTACCACCCTATGAGAAAGGTCCACGTGGCAGCTTAAGATTGGTATGCTGGAGGCTTTATTAGGCTGTGCTTGGGCGCTCGGCGACGGGTCACAAGAAGATGATACATGAATCAAGGCCTGAATAAACTGCTGAAAGAAGAATCCTGTGTCGTGTTTTCCCTTGCCGGTGAGGGGTCGCGGCAACATATAATTGACCATTACAGTCAGGAAAATTAATCTAGTTTCAAGGGTGGACTTTTCAGTCCACACTGCAAGGCACATTAAAGGTGGATCTGGGAAATGGGTCCATAGAAGCCTTTTCATAATTTTTACTTACCTGACAAGCTCATGAAGCTGTATGGTTGTAAACTCTGTACCTGGAAATTTACCTTCTTGTGACATGTTTTTCAGTCATTATCATGATGACTGTTTAAACTCTCCTTTGAAATCTGATTTAATTTATTGAATCGTGTTCAGTAACATTAAGACTCTCAATATTACAATTTTTAAAAAAATTAAAAATATTTTGTAAGATCTAGTGTGTGTCTCTGGGGTCCTGTATTCCCTGTTTTCTTTATTTAATAACATTGAGTAAAAGCTTGGCGTAAGCCATAGTATCATCAGTTTAAGTTATAGATAATAGCACAAGTATTTAAATGATAAGAATAGATTTACCTTTTATGATTATTGTAATTTTTTATTGGTTGTTCAAAACATTACAAAGCTCATGACATATCATCTTTCATACATTTGACTCAAGTGGGTTATGAACTCCCATTTTTACCCCAAATACAAATTGCAGAATCACATCGGTTACACATTCACATTTTTACATAATGCCATATTAATGACTGTTGTATTCTGCTACCTTTCCTATCTATCCCTTACTATCCCCCCTCCCCTTCCCTCTCATCTTCCCTCTCTACCTCATCTGCTGTTGTTCAATTCTCTCCCTTGTTTTTCCCCCCCTTTCCCCTCACAACCTCTTATATGTAATTTTGTGTAACATTGAGGGTCTCCTTCCATTTCCATACGATTTCCCTTCTCTCTCCCTTTCCCTCCCCCCACTCATCTCTGTTTAATGTTAATCTTTTCCTCATGCTCTTCCTCCCTGTTCTGTTCTTAGTTGCTCTCCTTATATCAAAGAAGACATTTGGCATTTGTTTTTTAAGGATTGGCTAGCTTCACTTAGCATAATCTGCTCTAATGCCATCCATTTCCCTGCAAATTCCATGATTTTGTCATTTTTTAGTGCTGCGTAATACTCCATTGTGTATAAATGTCACATTTTTTTATCCAATCATCTATTGAAGGGCATCTAGGTTGGTTCCACAGTCTAGCTATTGTGAATCGTGCTGCTATGATCATTGATGTGGCAGTATCCCTATAGTACGCTCTTTTAAGATCCTCAGGGAATAGTCCGA
>NW_025999982.1:1333345-1347097 GCF_001458135.2 Marmota marmota marmota | reverse complement strand
TCTAGGTCCTCCTGTAGATTTAAGTTGTCCTGCATTGTTTGTAATCCTTTTTTCCCTTGTTTTTTCATGTTGTTCACGTTACTTTCCAGCTCTGTTTGACTGCTGTGTTTCTGCTCTCTCCTATAAATTTGTTTTGGTTTTGTATATCTCTGTTGTCTCTCCTTTGTGGTGGTAGACTATGCCTAGAAATGTTGGGCTTTATTGTACTTTAAAGCTGAATCATTCAATTCATAAAAGGCTTCCGGATTCTGTATGTATATAGTGATTTGTTGTTTTTTCTTAGGACTTTATGTTTAGGTTAGGTGCTATGATGGTATGAGGGTTAGTATGTCTTGGGTACTTTAGAAGATTGCTCTACTGATGGGGGATACTAACAGGTTATTGGATCAGGGTGTTGGTAGTAGCTAGGTATTTAGGAGCCCTATAGACAGCTTTGAAACATTCACCTATTTGCATTTAGACAATTACACGTAATGGAAGACGTAATGCTTGGGATGAAAGTTGGGGGGTAGGGGAAGGAAGGTGCTCTTAAAAAGAAAGAAGAGAGATAGATAGATTAGAGGAGAATGGAAAGAACAATAAAACTTGAAACAGGAAAGAAAGAAAGAAGGAAAAGGGGAGAAAAGAACAAAGAGAGAAAAAAAAATTGACGTCTTAGAGATCCATTTTCTTCTCTTCCAGTAGGCGGTGCTGTGCCCTCCAAGCCGAGCTTCTGCCCTCTACATGCTGATAGCAATTCCTGTAAGGCGGCTCCTGAGAGTCTCTCAGTCCTGTTAGTCCAGAGCCTTTTCACTTCTCTGGCCCCTCCCCCCTTCCTCCTGCCAGCCAGCCAGCCAGGTCCTGTTCACCGGAGGCGGTTCCCCAAAGAACCTGTTACACTTTGTAGCCCCACCGCGTGTCCTAATTCCCAAACGACTGAGCGCTCTCTCTGTCATTCATCTAAGACCCAGTGCTGTGGTACGGTGATCTGGGGACCAATAGTTTTAATTTTTCTGGACCCCTTTGGTGGGCCTGCCCCCGGAAACTGGCGGCTAAGACCTTGGGTGTCGCTGCTGGTGGTAAGGGGAGTTGGGGATCGGGAATGCCCTCTGCTTTCCTACAGACACGCCCCCAGGGAGATTCCTGAGGTTTCCTGGCTGCTTGTATCTGGAGGGGGTTGGAGTCACACACCTGCTAAAGTGGATTCCACTGGGAAGGAATTCCTTCGGCCGAACTCCAGTGACATCACCTCTCTGCTATGGCGGGCCCCAGACTCCTTGCCGGAGTGTCCGAAGGGAGGGGTTGGACTGGTCTGTCTCTGATTGGTTACAGCTCCCGGTTCGCTACTTCATGAAGGCCTGGCCAGAGACCTCTTCCTAGAGTCCCTGCGCCACACCTGCTGGGCCGCGCCTCGGGGTCTAGCCGCGCAGTCACAGGTTGGCGGGCGGTCTCTAGATGCCCAGTCGCGGGGGCCACGGGCAGGCGGTCGCCGGCGGTTGCCGAGTTGAGTCGCGCGGGCAGCGGCTGTAGGGTCTGGACCTCTACGCTGCGCTGCGTCGCGGAGATTCACTCGTGTGGGGCAATCTATCACCTCCAAAAATCCTACCAATTGCCGGCAGGTCTCTCTTCAGTGGAATTTCTGAACTATATTTTCAAAAGGCTTTTTGAGAAGCAGTATTCCCGCTGTTTGAATCCCAAGCCATCGAGCAAGTAGGAATGCAGCCTTCCTCTAGGCCGCCATCTTGAATCTCTTGTTTATCGTCTTATAAAAGTTTGTACAATAACTTTGAGAATTAGAAATTACTTGAAGTTTGTATTTTCTCCTGAAAGTAACTTAATAGTAAAATACATTTATCTCAAATATCTGTACTATAAGGCAGAGTATCAGATAAATGTATGTATAAAATGTATAAATTATGGGTTTTCTGTTGAAGAAAAACAATTAGACAAATATACATTAACTAAACAATTAGACATATATGTTAATTATTTTATAGATTAACAACTATAGGTTATCTAAATAACTAGAAAAATATATATTAAGAATAGGGGCATAACTTATAATCGTATTAACTTTAGGTGACCACATGGTTTTTAGATATTTGGATCCATTTCAATTTATTTTTAATTCGGAATGCACTTTTATATGTAACGTCACTTGATGTAACTGAAATAAGATCCTTATGTATATATATTTATTTACTTTTTGTAATTATATAGCCAGGAATGAGAATAAGGATTTTTTGTTCATTACAGGAACATTGCTGCCTTTGTTCCTGTGTCAAGAAAATATATCCTCATAACCTCCAAAATTAAAAGTAAAATTTAGTATCTCTCATCAATACAACATTATTTAGTAACACAACTATAGAGAAAAGTCAGGTTATTGAACTCAAAACTAACTTAAATTTAGGGCTGCAACATAGAAACCTGTGGAGTTAGATTTTGCCTGAAAAAGATATTTTGTTAGCATTTATAGGTGAGCATTTTTTAAAAATGTAAGCTCTGAGCAGCTCCTGTAGTAGGTCTGAAACAGACAGTACAGGTTAGTGGCTGGAAGGTGGGACCAGAAGTCCTGTCTGAGTGACAATGGAAAGACCAATGGGAAGCCTGCAAAAAGGCAGGAGGCAGGACCAGGAAGGCTACACCTCTTGACAGGCGTCAGGTGGTTACCATGGTGAAGGAAATAGCATGGAATCTGTTGCCCATTGTCCTTGCAAAAATTTCCTGAGATTTTCTAGCTGGTTGCATTTCCTTTGATTTGTCTGTATTCCCCAGCCTGGTCAGGATTCTAAGGCGGGTAGCAGCTAGCTTTGTTTCTGCGACCTGCACTTGCAGCTTGTGTCCTCCTGTATTTTGTACTTTTTCTTGTAGCACGTGGGTGCTTTAAAAGTGAGTTTTAATGGTAGATCCCAGTGTTACCATCAGATCTTAAGGCAGTCTGCATTAGGCATTTAGGACAGGTCATTTAAGAGTTAAAAGCACTGTCCTACTCTCCTTTATCCCCAGCAGCTGAGCTACATCCATTCTAATCCAGTAGACAGGAATGTGGCAAAGGCATTCAGAATAAATTTTTGGAGTATTCAAAAAACAATAGAAAATTAAAATTTACTTCTTTTCAGATAAACTTCACAACATCTTCTTTCCCTTTTTCTCACTCTTCACGCACAGATTTCTAATACATAAAACCCAAAGAATCTTTTATAAAGATTTACAAAAACAATCCAAAAAAGTCCATAAAAGCACTCTTTCCATGGGAGAGAACTCAACTTAACAACATAGCCCATTAATCATCTTAATAACTCTTACATTCATTTAAAGTCTCTAGAATTTTAAAAATTATTTTTTTCTTTCTAAAGACAAATTATTCCCCAATATTAAAAGTTTAAAGTCACAGATTTTCCTTCTGTCTAATTCTCTTACTTTCTACAATTCAGCCCCAATACTCTGCAATCCTAAGCATGCTTAACTTCTGGAGAGAAATTTCAAACCCATTAAACTTTTTTTTTTTTTTTAAAGAAAGAGGAGAGAGAGAGAGAGAGAGAGAGAGAGAGAGAGAGAGAATTTTTTTTAATATTTATTTTTCAGTTCTCGGCAGACACAACATCTTTGTTTGTATGTGGTGCTGAGGATCGAACCTGGGCCGCACGCATGGCAGGCGAGCGCGCTACCGCTTGAGCCACATCCCCAGCCCCCATTAAACTTTTAATATTTATATTGGAGTTCCCCATATGGGCCACCATTTGCTTTCCCAGCAACTTAAACACTCAGACCTTTAGTTCACACAGGGATGCTGCTTGCCAGGTTGCATGTGACTAAAACACTCAGGAGGTCACTCCAGGGGAACTGGGATAATTGGGCTGCCTGAAATAACCACACAAGAGACAGAAATACATGACTGCATGACCAATGTAATTCTGCAACTTGTACACTCAGAAAAATGAGAAATTATATCCCATCTGATTCAATTGTATATGTCAAAATCATTGTGCTGTCATGTGTAACTAATTAAAACTAATAAAATAAAGAAAAAAAAGAGACAGAAATACCTTTTTCTTTGGGGTTGTTGTGATGGCTTCTCTGAACTTAAGGTTCTGGATAGGGAGAGGGGGAGAGAGGGGGAGAGAGAGAGAGAGAGAGAGAGAGAGAGAGAGAGAATGTGTTGACCCCTTTTTTGAGGAGAAGCTATTCAAATGAGGCATGGGGTCAGATTTCAAGGGGCTGAGTCTAGCTTCATGATGTCTGCTGTCAGCAGGTTGACTGATATCTAGGAAGGCCACACTCAAGGGCAGAGTAAGAGAAGGTGACATACAAAGGGTGTTTCCATGGAACATTCTATCCCCAACAGGGCAAGAGATAATAGTACAAAGAAACATGTGAGCATAGCTCCACCCATGGGGATATAGGAAGGCAGGCCCATGCACAAGGACACAGTTGCTGGCACCCTAGAAGACCAGGGCTATCCAGATCACAGCATGACTACAGATGCCACATCAGGCAGGAGGGGAATCAGACACAGTCACATGCTATTTGGCCTCCCAAAATAGCTCCCAACAAATTGGAAAATATAGTGGTTCATTTATTATTATTATTATTATTATTATTATTATTATTATTATTATTATTTTAATACCAGGAATTGACTATAGGAGTACTTTACTTCAGAGCTATACCCGCACTACTTTTTATTTTTTTATTTTGAGATGGTGTTTTGATAAGTTGCTGAGGGTGTCCTTAAGCTGCTGTAGCTGGCCCTGAAATTGCAATTCTCCTGCCTTAGCCTCCACAGTAGCTGAGATTAGAGGCATGTGTCATCATGTCCAGGAATAGTGGTTTGTTTGAAATTAAGGAATTTGAAGATATTAAGAGAATGGAATCACTCATATGCTATTAGATGACATTTGGATCTTATGCATAAAAATATGAGCATGCCTAATATGATAGTGTAGATAGTCTAGTACTTCTACACTAGGACTTTATGCTCTTGATAGATTCTCACCTACATGGCCCAAATGGCAGATAAAAAAAATGTAAGAGAAAATAAAACATTGTGAATATTTAGACAGAAGTTAAATAAATAATGGTATAGTTATTCCAGGGGAATAATGTACAGGGCTTTAAGTGAATGCCCCTGAACAATTAACAGAGATTAGAATAAAATTAATAATTAGAGATAGTGCCAACTAATACATAGAAAGTTATAATGACATTCTCATCACTAGAAAACAAAAAATGTATAAAATAATCTAATAGATAAAATTAATTTAAAAATTATTTTAAAACTTCTAAGTGTTACCAATAAAAGAAGTCTAAAATCCCAAATTCCAGAAATGGACAAGTGCTGCTTAGGACAACAGAGAAAAATGTCCACTCTTATTCTCTTGAGTCATTTGATGAATCTTGATGTGGGTAAAACCTGGGGAATGCACAGAAAGGGAGATAATGACAGGGCGAGGAGAAACCACCCTCTGGGCTTGTGTGATGGATTGAAAGTTATGGAGGTCTCAAATGTAATATATATCAACTTTTCCCTACCAGCTTCTGCATCTTTTAGGATTTTTGCTGAGTTCAGTGTGGTGGTGTGGGTACTTTGAGATAGACAGAAGGCAGAAAACATCTCTATAGCTAAATGCAAACAAACAGCAGTCAGCAAGTGTAGACATGAACAACATTCAACCACATGGACTGAATTGGAATTTATAATAGATCTGAATATTAATGACATCCTATACCTACAGGATATTTCTTTACATTGGGGCAAAAATCCATCAAAATGAAACATACTATATGGACAAACACCTGTGATGATAACTTCAAAGAGTTGAAAATCACAAAGAATGTATTCTCTCACCACAATCTTGTCACATTACAAATCTATAAGATTCAGAAAGTCTCCCATATTCTTGAAAGTGAAGCAAGTCATTTCTATGTGACCTATGGTTTGTCAAATAACAAATTGATAGACACCACAAAGTAATCTAAAATAACATCATATTAAATTAGATTTTCAAAAACTTTAATATCCAATCAAAGAAATCTTTAGATGCAACTTTATAGGTTTAAATTTTTACATTATAAAAGAACTGATATATAAGCATCAATTATCTCAACTGATAAATTTGGAAAAAGAAAAGCAATTTGAACTTAAAAAATAAAAGAAGGAAACAAATAAACATGAGAAAAACTACTATATTTGAAAATAATTTTCTAGTAAAGAAAATAAAGTCTGAAGATTTATGCTTTCTATTTTGATAAACTGCTTGCAAAACTAATGAGGAAGGAAAAACCCAAATAATGAATCGTTAACTGTGGAAATGAAAAAGATGATATTCTCAGAGGTCCTTACAGACAACAAGAAGATAGTAAGAGAATGTTATATAGAATTTTATGCTAGTGGATTTGATATTTTAGATGAAAGTCTTTGAAAAACACACTATTTTACTATCTGCTTCTGTGTGATCACTTGGCTGCAACTTAGTGGTTTAAGTTATAGCCATGTAATAATTTCCCATAGCTCTGGGAACTGATGGGACTCAGCTGGGGTTTCTCATTGGGTGTCTCATGTGGTTATAGTCAGATGATTTCTGGAGCTCAGTTTTTCAAAAGGTGCAACTTGGACATGAGACAGTATCTCTGCCACTTTTTGGGGGGCCTCTAGGGACTTATGTGGCCCTATCTTCAATGAAGACCAGCTTCCAAGGGTTGGGCTGAGCATTCCAGGAATATTTTCTCCAAGACAGCAAAGTAACAACTGCAAGATATCTCTAGACATAGCCTAATAAGTGTGGGGAATCATTTCTACCAAATGTTATTTGTCAGTGAACCCAAATTTGAGAAAAAAAGGACATACAGACTGCCTCTTTGAAATGAATTTCAGATTATTTGAACTCTTCTTTAATCAATTACACATAATTTTTCAAAACTGATTAAGAAGATGGTGAATTAGAGGAAGGGTGCACTTCCCAGCAGTTGCCTAGCACCAAACTTACAAAGTGGCTGCCCTCAGCCAGGTGGAAAACAAAGGGAACTCACTGAAACTTAATACTGGGCTGTAAAAGAAACTACAGGGACACAGAAACTCAGAAACTTTGAAGAGAATACAAGAAAAAATATGTTAGGAGACATGCCAGCTCAGCTGGCAGCAGCAGTGGAGAGCTACTGGTCGGGGGGTGAGGGGAGCACAGGCAGAGCTAATGAAACAAGTATTTTTGCCTGGTGGCTCCTGTGGATTAAGGAGGGAGGCTGATTTAATGGACACAAAGTCAGTGGACATAGCGGTTCAGTGAAACCTGTTAGGGTCTGTAAACAAGTCAGGATGGCGCCTGGCATTTTGCCAGAGGGAGTGGTTTGTGAAGTAATGCCAGCGAGCCATTAAGTGTGGAGATTCCTTATTGGTTGACTGCTGTATGGAGTTTATGTTAATTAAGATAAGCTGTGTGTAATGTATATATACCCCTCCTGTCCTACAATAAATGGCTCCCACTCCTGCTGTATCAATGTACACAAGTTGTTCGTCACTCCCCGGTTATTTTGCTGCAGCTGGACTGCGGCAGATAGTGGCCCGTCCGGGGAGCCCAGGGACACTCGGGGGTAAGTGACAAAAAAAAGCTGCCTGTCCATGGATAGGATGGGAGCAAATCTGCTCATCCTAGATAGGGCAAGAGGAAAAATGGCCATTTTGAAAAAATGGAGAAGATTGATACAGTATGTTTGTGTCTTGTTTTGTCTTGAAATGTTGTATTGTCTTTGTGATGAAAATATGGAAGGGGTGTTAAGTAAATTGATAAGGGAAAGAGGCACCCCATTGCTACCAAGAATAGTTAGGGCATGTGTTGATGGAAGCCCAGGAACTCTAGTCAGAAAGAAGAAAGTTCAGAGGAGGAAGGATTATCAGGAAAGTTGCAGCAAAAGACTATTACTGAATACTTTTCGTTACCAGAGGGTGCGTGAATCTGCGAGGTGGCTGCCACGTGCTGCCACTTGCTGGTCATGGCGCAGCAAGGACTTTCCAAGTGGCGGCAGCCGGCTCTTCCCTGCACCCCCCCCCCCGGCCCCCGCCAGGGAGCAGGACGCCACTGCGAGAGCCCAAATCTAGACCTGACCCGGAGGCACAGTCTCGCAGGCTCTTGCTCCCTGTGCCCAGTGGCAGTTTGAGTCCGGAACACTCCCCAGACTCTCCCCGGGGCCATCTGGGGCTGCCCAGGACACTGCAGGCGGAAGACGGCCTGTGTCCCTGAAGTTTGATCATTTCCAATGTCTCTCCCACACCTGAAAGCTAATGAGTAATGAGCACTATTAAGGCTTATTTCAAATGTAAAAAACCTTGAGATAATATACTAAATTGTTCAGAAGGTTATTTTCTTAGTGCCTGCTGGAATACTACAGGATTTTCTTTAGCATCATTGCCGGAGTTCCTGCCTTTGTCCCAGTGCCGGTGAAGATGAAGGTGAAAGAATTTCCAGTGTTGCTGAAAACTGGACGAGACTTCGGCTGAGAACCGGATGAGACTTCAGATCAAGCTAGCTGCCTGCAGAACTTACCTGGACTATGATTTAAGCTAGCTGCCTGCAGAACTTACCTGGACTGTGATTTACCTGGACTGTGAGTTAATCTATTGAGACACTGCTTTACCTAGACTGAGACAACAAACTGTAATCTACAACAAATTGTAACTCGGTATCTTTGCTAACGGTGTCATTCCTGGTATAATTTTTCCAAGGGCTTCTTGCATGGAGCCATCAATTGGCTTGGTATTGTGGCATTTTGTATTCTCCCCTTCTGCTTGTAGCAGATTATTCATGGTGTTTGTGTAAAAACCACTATGGTCGTTATTTAAATTAAACAAAAGGGTGAAATTTTAAGGTCTATGAACAAGTCAGGATGGCGCCTGGCATTTTGCCAGAGGGAATGGTTTGTGAAGTAATGCCAGCGAGCCATTAAGTGTGGAGATTCCTTATTGGTTGACTGCTGTATCTAGTTTATGTTAATTAAGATAAGCTGTGTGTAATGTATATATACCCCTCCTGTCCTACAATAAACGGCTCCCACTCCTGCTGTATCAATGTACACAAGTTGTTCGTCACCCCTCGGTTATTTTGCTGCAGCCGGACTGCGGCAAAACCAACCCAAAATTTATTAGATCCTGGGGGCAGAGAGTTCATTGGCACTTAGATCCTGGCCCAGAAAATGACTTCTGCTGCAGTCTGGGAACTATCTATAACCACTGTGTGACATCGAGCAGAGACAAATTAGGATCACATGAAGTAATCAGCCACCTGTCACATTTTACTATCTGCAAGGTGTGCCTGAACCAGAGTGACTGAAATAGCCACAAAAATAATTATCCCTGGTTCATATAAGACTTGAACAACAAGGGGAGAAAGCTCATTTTGTTGCTGATGCTCCATACAGCAATTGGGAAGACACCTATACTGGCCACCTGGGAGTGTCTGCACTCCAGGGCAGATACACAGAAATTCACATTCACAGCAGTGAATTTGAAAATGTGGAAGGTTAGTCTCTATGCCCTAAACATGAATTTTTTTCTCAATGTGAATTTTACCAGAGGTGCTGGAGATCCACAGGTCCAGCAAAGACCAGCATCAAATGTGGATCAAATCTCAAATATCCATTGGCAGAGTTCCAAAATTTACCCAAGATTAAACCCTAACTACTAGAACTTCCAATTTAGAACTCTGCCTCACCCCCTCCACAGGATTACAGAAGTCATCAGCATTCCCCTGTCTATCCAAACCTGTACTGGGAGACTGGAAGCTGAGATTTATATTTAGCTGGCAACTAGATGAGGAATACAAAGACAACACACATCTCAAGGGTTACAGAGCCAAAAAATAAATATAAAGAATGAAAATATTTATATTTAGCTGCCCAAAGTTTTAACCACCACACTAGAAACAAGTGAATTATTTCTCATCAAGATATATTTCTCTCCCCACCTTTTTTTTCGCCATGTTCACATTTTTAAATTTTTTCTTCCTTTCTTAAGGAATTTTTAAAATTTTAAAAATTGCAAATATCATTTTATTATATCACACTTACATTACACATGGTTGTGTGTGAGTGTGTGTATGCAGTTGGTGTGTGTTTTCTCAGTGCCAATATGTTCAAAAATTTATATATATATATAATTTTACTTTCACATTAATATTTTAATTCTGCACTTGTTCATTATTTAGCCTTGATTTGACTTAGATGGGGTATAATTATATGGGGGTTCAAGTGCTTTAAATCTTACATTTTTTTGTTTGTTCATACCTTGGTTCTTGTTCCTTTTCTCCCCAGGCAGTCAAATCTCCCACCTAAATTCACAATCCCCTAATTAAAGATTACACAGATATTGGAATGGATGAAATTCCTGAGAAAGATTAGAGAAAATTATTTTTAAAATGTTTAGTGAATTAAAAGATAATCCAAGGAATTAATTAAGATAGCAAATGGAGATGAAAGATCATTTCAATAAAGAAATTAAAACATTTAAAGAAAACCAATCAGAACTACTTGAAATGAAAGACAGTATGAATCACATTACAAAATCACTTGAAGTCATAAACAAGAGATTAGATTGCATAGAAAAGAGCTTCAGGCTTTGAAAATAGGGTACATGAACTTGAGTACACAGTATGCAATAAAGGGAAAAAATGACAGAACATGAACAGAATTTACAAGAACTCTGGGAAATCTTTGAGAGACTATACCTGAGAATCATTTTGATAGATGAGAACATAGAGATACAGGATAAAGACATTAAGAAAACTTTTAATGAGATAGTAACAGTAAACTTCCCCCATATCAGAAATTAGATAGCCACATACAAAAGGCATGTAGGATCCTAAATATACAAAATCAGAAAAGAAGCTCCTCATGACAAATCTTAATCAAAAGGCCTAATATAGAAAATAAAAAGAAGAATGTCAAAAGTTGGAAAAGAGAACCATCAAGTCACATTTGAAAGCACATGAAAGAGAATACAAAAAGAAAAAGAAAAATGAAGGCAGACCTCATGGACCAGAGAAGATTTATTCAGCACTGGAGGGGCACATCTTTGGGGGCAAAATGGTGGCAGACCACCACAAGGGTCTGGCTTTTAGTTAGTTACTTTTTGTGGGCCCTCTTGATGGGCAGGGCCAGATTATGAGAGGAATTTTGGTGGTATATTTAATTTAGGGTGGGGCAGGAGGGCAGGTAAGTAATATTTATCATTCCAGACTCTGAAAGGGATATAATGAGTTTGGTGATTTTATCATATCTGGCTACTTCCTTCTGAGAAGGGGCAGAGTAGGCGGTCCCTGTCTGAGATCTGCAAGAGAATAAGGAGATGGAGAATATTTTAGGCTCCTACATGGTTCTGGTGGTTGAGGCTTGGGTGGGGTGTAGAGGGAGGAAATTTTGACATCAGTATGGGTCATTCCTTCCTTATGGGGCTCAGGAGAGTCATGTTGTGAGTGAAGGAGGAGAATGGCTTTTGCGTGTTCTTTGGAGGTGGTCTGGGCTCGATGGGTCATGTTGTCAAGAAGTTGCTTCTGTATAAAGTTACAAAGTGGGGGGAAAGGATATTATGAGAAAAATGAGTATTAGAAGGATTAAAAGAGGAAAAGCCAAGAAGCCCACCATTTAATAATCAGCTAGTTCTCACTATGCTGTTCCAATAGGTCCTGTAGTTATTTAACTTTATCCCTTACCAGTCCTGAATGATTGACATAGAACAACATTCTTCCCTGAAAATGAGACAAAGGCTACCTTGTTAGGCAGTAAGGAAATCTAGGCTCCAATTATTCTGAAGGATCACAGATGCCAGGGAATCCAATTGATTTTGTAAAGTCAGTACCAAATTGGTAACTTACTGGGTATCTTCAATAACCTGTCCTGACAACTTTTTATAGTAGTAACCAGAAGTTCCTAATCCTGCTGCTCTTGTGCCAATCCCAGTGGATATCTCTAGCCCTATGAGCAAGAAAATAAACTGAAGAAATATCCGGATAATGGTGCTCTCTTGTGTGTACTATTATCAGAATAGGCAAACTTTCAGTTGTTAGGTAAAAAGTCAATTTGAGGAGTAAGGAAGATAAAGATATACAGGTGAGACCAATTTTTGGTAGGCAGGGGTAAATATGAGCCTCACATAGGATAAAATGCCTCAGAATTTGGGGGCGTCCAGGCTGTGGGACTGAAACAAGTGTACATCTGTACATCTTATGTTCTATTAAAATAATCAATTTTTTCTTTTAAGTTCCCATACTTTGGTTATAATTGTTTTTGCTAGGTGTCCAAGAAAAAGCTGGTCAAATTGATGTTGTTCTTATCTATTGTTAAGAGTTATCTGACTTCCCACAGGGATCACTCTTGGGGAACTTAAGAGAAGCCTCTTACCTCTTCTGGTGCCATCTGCTAGGAGGGTTAGGGTCTCCTTGATGACGTGGCTTCCTTTGGAAGCATCAGGGATGTCTTCCTTCTCCAAAGACCCTTCATTTTGCAGCATGTGCACTGGTCAGCTTTCTGTTCTCCAGAGTCTCAATGATTCCCCTGATGGGGAGGTCATGTGACCCAGAGTTGCAAGACCCTTAAAGAAGTTCCCTTGTTCATTGGGTTTAAGCTGACTCAGAGGACAAGAGGCAAATATTGGCTATTTTCTTTCTTGGCCTTTTTACTTCCTTAACTTTAATCTCTAAGCTTTGGTCTGAAACATCCAGCAAGCCAGTTTCACCAGTCTTAAAGTAAGAGTACTGGGTTTTAACTTTAATGTCTATAACTTTACAGCAATTCACCCCTTTTATTTAATTAGGGGTCAGTATTAGTACTGAAAGCTAACCTTACATTCTGTTTATAGATGATGGCCTAATATGTCAAATTAACTTAGGTTATTACATTGAAAGTTCTAGTTCTAGAAGGCAATAGCAGATGACATTTAAAGTTTACAAGGAAAATACAAGATGAAATTAACAAGTGTAAAAGAATATTGAGTTTGTATAATAACTATGAACTAAGAAATGTAACTTTTATAATCTTAAAGCTTACTTAGTTATATTGTTATGGGCCAAACCATATGTGCTTTGACCAGACAAACTCCATTTTACCCTGAGACTCCATTTCATGTAAGAAATGCTTATCCCATGAGAAAACCCTGCCTCTGCTCCACATGCTGCTTAGCCAACTCTGTTTAGAAATTTATGGTGGTTGAAAAAATGTTTCTGTTATTCTTATACAATATATTATTAAGAAATGCTTTTATAAGTTGTTCTCTTTTTTTTTATTGGTTGTTCAAAACATTACAAAGCTCATGACATATCATCTTCCATACATTTGATTCAAGTGGGTTATGAACTCCCATTTTTTACCCCAAATTCACATCGGTTACACATCCACATTTTTACATAATACCATATTAATGACTGTTGTATTCTGCTACCTTTCCTATCCCCTACTATCCCCCCTCCCCTTCCCTCTCATCTTCCCTCTCTACCCCATCTGCTGTTGTTTAATTCTCTCCCTTGTTTTTTTTCCCCTTTCCCCTCACAAACTCTTATATGTAATTTTGTGTAACAATGAGGGTCTCCTTCCATTTCCATAGTTTCCCTTCTCTCTCCCTTTCTCTCCCCCCACTCGTCTCTGTTTAATGTTAATCTTTTCCTCATGCTCTTCTTCCCTGTTCTGATCTTAGTTGCTCTCTTTATATCAAAGAAGACATTTGGCATTTGTTTTTTAAGGATTGGCTAGCTTCACTTAGCATAATCTGCTCTAATGCCATCCATTTCCCTG
>NW_025999982.1:1243491-1328688 GCF_001458135.2 Marmota marmota marmota | reverse complement strand
AGTTAATAATTTTTTTAAGAGAGAGGAGAGAGAGAGAGAGAGAGAGAGAGAGAGAGAGAGAGAGAGAGAGAATTTTTAATATTTTTTTTTTTAGTTTTTGGTGGACACAACATCTTTATTTGTATGTGGTACTGAGGATCGAACCCAGCGCGCATGCCAGGCGAGTGCGCTACCGCTTGAGCCACATCCCCTTGGGGTTCTTTTTTTAAAAAATTGATTTCATTTTTTAAACATATGACAGCAGAATGCATCACAATTCTGATTACACATATAGAACACAGTTTTTCATATCTCTATTTGTACATAAAGTATGTTCACACCAACTCATGTCTTCATACATGTACTTTGGATAATGATGTCCATCACATCCCACCATCCTTGCTAACCCTCTGCCCCCTCCCTTCCCCTCCCAACCCTGTGCCCTATCTAGAGTTTGTCTATTGCTCCCGTGCTCCCCTACCTACCCCATTATGAGTCATTCACCTTATTTCAGAGAAAACATTCAGCATTTATTTTTCTGGTATTGGCTAACTTCACTTAGCATTATCATCTCCAACACCATCTGTTGCTGTTCTGACTTGAGTGAGATGAAATCTTAGAGTAGTTTTGATTTTCATTTCTCTAATTGCTAGAGATGCTAAATATTTTTTCATATATTTATTGATTAATTGTATATCCTCTTCTGAGAAGTGTCTGTGCAGGTCCTTGGCCCATTTATTGATTGGATTATTTGTGTTTTTGGTGTTTAGCTTTTTGTGTTCTTTATATACTCCAGAGATTAGTGCTCTATCTGATGTGTGAGGGGTAAAAATTTGCTCCCAGGATGTAGGCTTTCTATTCACCTCACAGATTGTTTATTTTGCTGAGAAGAAACTTTTTAGTTGTATTCCATCCCATTTATTCATTCTTGGTTTTAATTCTTGTGCAATAGAAGTCTTCTTAAGAAAGTTGGGGCCTAATTCCACATGACGAAGATTAGGGCCTACCTTTTCTCCTATTAGATGCAGAGTCTCTGGTTTAATTGCTAGGTCCTTGATCCACTTTGAGTTAAGTTTTGTACATGTTGAGAAATAGGGGTTCAATTTCATTTTGTTGCATGTGGATTCCCAGTTTTCTCAGCACCATTTGTTGAAGAGTCTAGCTTTTCTCCAATGCATGTTTTTGGCACCTTTGTCTAATATAAGATAATTGTAATTTTCTGGGTTAATCTCTGTGTCCTCTATTCTGAACCATTGGTCTACCAGCCTGTTTTTATGCCAATACCAGGCTGTTTTTGTTACTATTTCTCTGTAGTATAGTTCAAGTTCTGGTATAGTTATGACACCTGCTTCACTCTTCCTGCTAAGGATTGCTTTAGGTATTTCGGGTCTCCTATTTTTCCAGATGAGTTTCATGACTCCTTTTTCTATTTCTATGGGGAATGCCATTGGGATTTTGATTGGAATTGCATTAAATCTGTATTGCTTTTGGTAGTATGGCCATTTTGATAATGTTAATTCTGCCTATCCAAGAGCAAGGTAGATCTTTCCCCACTTGCTTTCAGTGAAGAAATTCATCCCAGAGATCATTTATAGGATTGATGGTTTGGTAACATTGGCTACATTGTTGTACCTAAGCTATCAGTATATTGGATTAACATTGAAGAAAAGTGTGAGATTATAATATTTAAATCCTTTATCTCTATTTCACATAATTGAATACAATATACTAGTTTGTTGTCCATTCTTTTTAAAAATAAAATTTGTATGACTTGTCGATTGTGTGTTAAATTTATATATGTGAACAATTTTGATAGTGTTTTCTTTAAATGTATTTCTGCAAGTTGTTGATATATAATTGTTTTTCCTTTTTTAAAATCTGTTCTAATTTGTTATACATAAAAGCAGAGCACATTTTGACTCTTCTATGCAAATGGACCACAACTTTTCATTTCTCTGATGGTACACAATGCAGTCTCAACATTCATGTAATCCTACATGTACATAGGGTAATGATGTCCAACTCATTCTGCCATCTTTCCTATACCCATACCACTTCCCCTCTCCTTCCTTTCCTTTGCCATATCCAAAGTTTCTTGATTTATCCTATGTGCTCCCTGGCCCCGTCATTATGCAGCAATATCCACTTTTCAGAGAAAACATTCGATCTTTAGATTTTGGGGATTGGCTTACTTTGCTTAGCATGATATTCTCCAATTCCATCCATTTACCTGAAAATGCCATATTTTATTTTCTTTTAATGCTGAGTAATGTTCCATTGTGTACATATACCACCATTTCTTTATCCATTCATCTTTTGGAGGGCATCTAGATTGGTTCCACAGTTTAGCTATTGTGAATTGCTATAAATATAATTGCTGTAAATATAGTAGGCTGATTTTAAGTCCGTTGGGTATAGATTGAGGAGTTGGATAGCTAGGTCAAATGGTGGTTTCATTTCAATTTTTTTTTAGGAAATCTCCATACTGCTTTCCAGATTGGTTGCACCAATTTGCAGTCCCACCAGCAACGTATGAGTGTAACTTTTTCCCAACATCCTCGCGAGCACTAATTGTTGCTAGTATTCTTGATATCTGCCATTCTGACTGGAGTGAGATGAAATCTTGGAGTGGTTTTGATTTGCATTTCTCTATTTGCTAGGGATGTTGAACATTTTTTTATATATTTGTTGATCAATTGTATGTCTTCTTCTGTGAAGTGTCTGCTCAGTTCCTTAGCTCATTTATTGATTGTGCTTTTTTTTGGTGTTAAGATTTTTGAGTTCTTTATATATCCTAGAGATTAGTGATTTATCTGATGTACACGTGGTAAAGATTTTCTCCCATTCTGTAGGCTCTCTCTTTGTGCTATTGATTATTTCATTCACTGAGAAGAAGCTTGAATCCATCCCATTTATCGATTCTTGATTTTATTTCTTATGCTTTAGGAGTCTTGTTAAGGAAGTCAGGTCCTAAGCTGAAGTGATGAAGACTTGGGCCTGCTTTTTCTTCTATTAGGTGCAGTCTCTGGTCTAATTCTTAGGCCCTTGATCCACTTTTAGTTGAGTTTTGTGCATGGTGGGAGATAGAGATTTAACTTCATTTTGCTGTATATGGATTTAAGTTTTCTCAGTATCATTTGTTGAAGAGACTATCTTTTCTCCAATGTATGTTTTTGGCACCTTTGATTACTATGAGATAAATGTATTTATGTGAGGTCCTCTCTGTGCCCTCTATTCTGTACCATTGGCCTACGTGTCTATTTTGGTGTCAATACCATGCCATTTTTGTTACTATAGCTTTGTAGTATAGTTTAAGTTCTGGTTTGTGATGCCTCCTGCTTCATTCTTGTTAAAAATTGCTTTGGCTATTATGGATCTCTTATTTTTCCAAATGAATTTTATGATTGCCTTTTCAATTTCTATGAGAAATGTCATTGGGATTTTGATTGGAATTGCATTAAATCTGTATAATACTTTTGGTAGTATGGCCATTTTGACAATATTAATTCTGCCTATCCAAGACCAATGGAGATCTTTCTATCTTCTAAGGTCTTTTTCAATTTCTTTCTTTAGTGTTCTGTAGTTTCCATTGTAGAGTCTTTCACATATTTTGTTAGGTTGATTTGCCAAGTGGTTTTTGTTGTTGTTGTTGTTTAGGATATTGTGAATGGGGTAGCTTTCCTAATTTATGTTTAAGAGGATTCATCATTGATATACTTAAATGCATTTGATTTGCAGGTGTTGATTTTATATTGTGCTACTTTGTTGAATTCATTTATTAGCCCTAGAAGTTTTCTGGTGGAATATTTTGGATCTTCTAATTATAAAATCACATTGTCAGCAAATAGTGACAGTTTGAGTTCTTCTTTTCCTATTCATATCCCTTTAATTTTTTTCATCTCTCTCATTGCTTTGGCTAGAGTTTCCAGGACTATGTTGAATAGAAGTGGTGAAAGAGGGCATCCCTGTCTTGTTCCAGTTTTTAGAGGGAATGCTTTCAATTTTTCTCCATTTAGAATGATGTTGGCCTTGGGATTAGCATAGTTAGCATTTACAATGTTGAGGTATGTTCATACTATCCCTAGTTTTTCTAGTGTTTTGAACTTGAAAGGGTGCCATGTTTTGTCAAATGCTTTTTGTGCATATATTGAGATGATCATATGGTTTTTATCTTTCATTGTTGAAGAGATGAATTACATTTATTGACTTCTATAAGTTGAACCAACCTTGCATCTTTGGGATGAACTCCCCTTGGTCAAGGTGCATTATCTTTTTAATATGTTTTCGTATGTATTTTTCCAGAATTTGATTGTGAGTTTTTGCTTCTTTGTTCATCAGTAATATTGGTTTGAAGTTTTCTTTCCTTAATGTGTCTTTGTCTGGTTTTGGTAATCTGGATGATACTGGCCTCATGGAATGAGTTTGGAAGAGTTCCTCCATTTTATATTCATGGAATAATTTGAGGAATATTGGTATTAATACTTCTTTGAAGGTCATATAGAAGTTGGCTGAGAATTCATCTGGTCCTGGGCTTTCTTTGTTGGTAGGCTTTTGATGATTTTTATTTCATTGCTTGAAATTGATATGTTTAAATTGTGTATGTCTGATTCAGTTTTGGTACATCATATATCTCTAGAAATTTGTCAATGCCTTTGAGATTTTCTATTTTATTGAAGTATAAATTTTCAAAATAATTTCTAATTATCTTTTGTATTTCAATTTTAACCACTGTGATATTTCCTTTTTCATGTTTTTCAAAGAATCACCTTTTTGTTTCGTCAATTTTTTGAATTTTTTATGTTAAAATTTCATTGACTTCAGCTCTGAATTTAAGTATTTCTTGTCATCTACCACTTTTAAGGTTTATTTGTTCTTCTTTTTCTAGGGCTTTGAGATATAATGTTAGGTCATTTATTTGTTGGCTTTTTATTCTTTTAATGAATGAGCTAAATGCAATGAACTTTCCTCTTAGCACTGACTTCATAGTGTCTCAGAGATTTTGACATGTTGTATTGGTGTTCTCATTTTTCTCTAAGATTTTTTAATCTCCTCTCCTCCCTGATTTTTTCTGCTATTCATCGTTCATTCAATAGCATATTATTTAGTCTGAAGATGTTGGAGTAGCTTTTATCATTTATTTTATCATTGGTTTCTAATTTCATTTCATTATGATCTGCAAGAATGCAGGGTAGTGTTTGTATTTTTTTTTTTTTGTATTTGCTAAGACTTGCTTTGTGGCATAGTATATAGTCTATTTTAGAGAAGGATCTACGTGCTGCTAAGAATTAAGTGTATTCATTCATTGATGGATGAAATACTCTACATATGTCTGTGAAGTCTAAATTATTGATTGTATTGTTGAGTTCTATATTTTCTCTGTTTAGTTTTTGTTTGGAAGATCTGTGCATCGGTGAGTGAGGTGTGTTAAAGTATTATTGTGTTGCAGTCTATTTGATTTTGAAATTGAGATGAATTTGTTTGATGTACATAGATGCTCCATTGTTTGGGGCATATATATTTATAATTGTTATGTCTTGTTGATGTATAGTTCCCTTAAGCAGCATGAAATGTTCTTCCTTATCCCTTCTGAAAAATTTTGGCTTGAAGTCCACTTTATCTTACATGAGGATGGAAACCCCTGCTTGTTTATACAGTCCATGTGAGTAGTATGTTTTTTTCACCTTTAGTCCGTGGAAGTCTTTTCCTATGAGATGAGTCTCTTGAAGTCTGCATATTTTTGTTTTGTTTTTCTTGATCCAATCTGCCAGTCTATGTCTTTTGATTATGTGTTTGGTCAATAACATTCAGGGTTATTATTGAGACATGATTTGTATTCTCAGTCATTTTGGTTTATTTTTTGTTTTTAACTTGACTTGATTTATCCTTTGATTGGCTTTTCCATTAGTGTCATTCCTCCCTTTGCTAATTTTCATTGCTGTTTTCATTTCCTCTTCTTGGAATATTTTGCTGAGGATGTTCTGTAGTGTGGGCTTTCTAGCTGTAAAATACTTTTAACTTTTGTTTATCATGGAAGATTTTTATTTTCTCATCAAATCTGAAGCTTAGTTTTTCTGGATATATGATTCTTTTGGCATCCATTTTCTTTCATAGCTTGGTATATGTTTTTCTAAGATGTCTTGGCTTTGAGGACTGGGTTGAGAAATCTGCTGAGTTCAAATTGGATTCATCCTATATGTAATCTGATACTTTTCTCTTGTGGCCTTTAAAATTTTATCCTTGTTATGTATGCTAGGCATTTTTATTATAATGTGCCTTGGTGTGGTTCTATTTTAGTTTTGTACCTTTTTTATCCTGTAAGTTTCTTGTATTTGATTTTCCATTTTATTCTTCAGGTTTGAAAAACATGTTTTGATATTATTTTATTGAATAGATTACTCATTCCTTTGGTTTGTACTTCTGTGCCTTCCTCTATCCTGATAATTTTTAAATTTGGTCTTTTAATGTTATCCCATAATTCTTGGAAGTTCTGTTCATGATTTCTTATCATCTTCACTCTATGGTCAACTTTATTTTTGAGATTATATATTTTGTCTTCATTGCCTGAGGTTATGTCTTTTAGGTGATCCAGTCTGTTTGTGACACTTTATTTGACTTTTTAATTTGGTTTATTGTTTCCTTCATTTTAAGGATTTCTGATTTTTGTTAGAATCTCTATATCTTTATTGAAGTAGTCTTTTGCTTATTGAAGTGATCTTTTATTGCCTGAGTTTTCTCTCTTATATCATCCTTTACCTCACAGATCATTTTAATTCTGAACTGCTTCTCTGACATTTCTTTTACTGTGCTGGCAAAGGATGCTATTATTGTAGTATCTTGGTTTGTTTGGGGGCACTTTCTTCCCTTGTTTTGTCATGTTATTTGTGTGTATTTCCCTCTAGCAGTACAGATCCAAGGTGTTACAGTTTTTATCCTTTAGACTTATAGTGTCCCTGCAGGTTTCCAATTCCTTGCCTTGAAGAGGGAGATCACTATTAACAGCACTCAGTGAAACAATATGCAGCCTTAAACCAAATAGTCTATTAGACATTTACAGTTTTGTCACAGTAAACAGAAAGGGTGTGTTTGGTTATTATCTACAATATAAGCAGTAAGTTTTCAAAAGAGTCTACAGTTTCTAATGGTGGACAAAGGAAGATGGGAGGTATAGGCTGAGATGTTAATGAGGTAGAAAGTGAGAATATAGAGGTATTAGATCATAGGAAGCATGAATGAGGAATCAAAAGAAGTTGGCTGTTAGCAGGAGAAAAGAGAGAAAGAGACTGGGGAGACAGATAAGTGGGAGGAAAATATAGAGAGTGAGTAAAATATTAAAAGAAAAAAGTGTAAAAATAAAGGATAAAAGAATATACAACAAAACCATATTATACTATTCAGACATCCCAGTCCTCAGTAGCCCAATGCATGAAAAGTGCTTGGTTTCACAAATACTGGGGATGTGATGGTGGGGAAAAAAGGGAAAAAAAATCTCAAAGGAAAATTGAACAATTATGTCTGTTGGAGATCAATATCTTCCCTGCTTCCTTTCTCATTCAATTGTTGTGGTTGTCTGGAGTGGGCTGGTATTTCCACCTTAAGGATGCTGAAGGTTATTAGGGTGGGATGGGTGGTCTTAGTGGTAGAACTCCTGGAGGTGGGGTATAGCACTTGCCAGTCCCCATTGGAAGATCCCCAGGAATCTCCTTTGGGGTCCACTCATGTGATGTGGGCACCTGATCTTAGTTCCTTACATTGCTTGTGGTCCCCACAGTTCCTGTTCTCTAATTTAGTCTCTAAACTGTATCTCTCTCACCCCTGCCCTTTCTACTTTCCATTCAGGAATCTCTCTCTCCAGAGGTCCTGGGGGCTGAGCACAGGGATCTGCATGACTGTTGTGGAGAGATGTTTTGTATAGAGCATTTTAGGACTTAGCATTGAGAGCTGGGGCCAGCCAAGTAGCTGCAAGCACTGGGCTGGGTTGGTGGCCTGGGGATGGGGAGGGTCGGCTTGTTGGGCCCGTGTCCCAAGATAGGTGTTACCCAAATAAAGATGGCAAATGGGGTATCTGAAATTTCTTTTCTTTGCTCTCCATTTTATTCTGTAATTCCCAGGAAAAGCTTAGCTTCACTTTCTTATAATACCACTCATTGCCCTCCCTTAGTTTCTAAGTTATAATTTTTCTGCTGGTCACATTAAATGTAATGTTCTGGTTGCAACTGCATGCCTAGCCATAGTTATGAATTATCATTCAGATTTAGGAACAAAGAGTTTCTTCTGAAATTCAGGAATGATAGTGAATTTTTTTCAATTTCTTTAAGAAATTTCAAAATTTCCACATTAATAGAAATATATCTTTTTCAATGAAGTTGAGATACTATTTCTGTTTTGCTCTGAGTTCATCAAACTTCCCCTACATTAAGCTAAGAAAGCTGAAATAATGATCAAGAGTGATAAACTGGATTTAGGAATTGTGTGGAGCCATAAATGTCATTACAAAGGATAAATCCAAATTTCATTCTCTCCAGAGTAGAATAGCTATGGAGATGAAGAGAATCTTTTGAGGTAGCTATAATTTCAGCACAGTGGTTGACTCATATTATGTAAAATAAAATGCTATAATTCATTGAAAAGTAGCCTTACTGATATGCATATTTATAACTTAAGTAATAAAGTAATTTTCATATGGGAGATATTATTCTCTTTAGAAACTGGGTCATGTACAAGTCATTCAAACTTTGTTGCACAAAAAGGACAACATGTATCCTTGCAAGTTGCTTATTCACCATCACTTTATTCTCCCCATCTCTGGGAGTGGAATGGTTACTTATCTTGCTGTGCTGATATGAGAGTTGATTTAAAATAGCATGTATAAAAATCCCTCAGGACAATTCTGAGGACAAAGTAAAAATACAAAAAAATCACTAAGTTAATTTTCATGATTTTTATTGCTTCATGGTGACTTCTACCTTTAGAAATGCTAGGGCACATAGGGAAAGACTGCTTATTAGAACCATGGCAGAATGCGAAGTAATGATGAATTTTATATGTATATTTGTCCTTTCTAGTCCATTCTAAGACATTACATTTATATTAATATAATGCATAATTATTGAATGATAAAATTATGCTTCAATTTATATGATTATATTAAATGATGTAAGTCATATTTTTTATCATGTTCTGAATTTTCTATAATGTATTCATTAGCAAATTCCTTGCATCTTTTGTTAGTATAAGGTAGAAGAAGGGGAATGATAAAGAAATATATCCTCAATAAAATGAGGAAATCATAATGGGAACTATGATTAAGGAATTGAATGATTTTTCATATAAGATATTAATTCTTATAAAGCCAGAGTTATTATGTCAGAGGCCAACAGAGACAGTTCACAGATAGTCTAATTAATGTTTCAGATGCAACTGGATCAAATCTTTAAAAGACTAAATTAAAGCAGTCATTTTCATAGAGGAAATTGTAAGTTGCAGAACAGGGCCCTCATAGTGAGTCTCTGACTACCAACTGATGATGATTTTCATCTCTGATGCTGATTGGTTCTTCAACACTAAGATTACCAAATCTAACATCAAAAAAATGAACACCTTGGTTGTTATTATTTGGGATGTAGGTGATAAGGGCCATTGTTCTCACTGAGGGGCACTTGCCTGATCCTCTGTCATCCATCCTCTCCTGCTCTCCAGCATGGTGTGTCTGTGGCTTCCCAGATGCTCCTGTATGGCAGCTCTGACTGTGATACTGATGCTGCTGAGCCCTCCTGTGGGTTTGTCCAGGGACACCCGCCGTAAGTGCACACCTTGGGTGCTGAGCTGATATTGGGGGAAGGGGGAAGGATGGGAGTTAACTTTCACACTTTGTCCAGGCAAAATCCTTCAAAAATTTGTGAGTTTTCTCTGTAACTGCTTATCTTTATCACATGAGTCTCAAATTACACACATACACACACACACACACACACACGCACACAAGCCCAGATGCTGTCCTCTCTAGGAGACCTGTGCAGAGGACTTCTATATACACCATTTCTTCCCAGCTCCCTGAAGTGGAACCTCTCTAGCATCACATCATATTTCCTTAGAGACTTGAGGAGACTTAGAAATAATGATGTTTTAAAAATTCCCCTATAGCACTTCCCTTTATTGTGTTCAATTATGCCAGAAACAAGGAAGAAAGAATTCTCTGAAAATTTTTATGGGAGTCTAAGGGAATTGGAAGGGTTTCTTTTGGAGGATCCTGTGTTATATCCTCACCAGCATCCATGAGGTTGCCACCTCTGTCTCAAGTGTGAGGATATAACAAGAGGTATCCTCCATTATCTTCTCTTTCTTCCCAAAATTCAGTGTTTATGAAGTATAAACATTCAGTACTGAAACCCTGTACTGCAGATGCTCCAAGGAAAGTTAGGTTTAATGCTCTCTCTTTCTCCTATGGAAAGCACCCTGAAACTCAAGCAGAGCACTTAGACCTTGGAATAAACCTGTAGTTAATGAGCATCTTCTGAAAAAAATAAGTTAGTACTTTTAAAGATTCTTTTAACTTTTTCTTTTCTTCTTTCCTTCCTTCTTCCCTTCCTTCTTTCCTTAGACAAGTATTCACTATGTTGCACAATGGCTGAACACATGGGCTGAGACTATCCTCCTTCCTCAACCTCCCAAGTCGCTAGGATTACAGGCGTGGGCCTCCATGACTGGTTTATGACTCTGTTTTGAATCTTTCTATACCATCAGTTTCTCCTACACCTCTCATGTCTCTGAATTGAACCTACAGGAAGGAATTCAACAGTATAAAATAAAGTATATGACATTCTATTTTTGAAAGAAATCATAAGTTTCATATGGTTCAAATTATAATTCTGACCAGGGGTACAGAGAGTGTGAAGGTTGTTGTCGTCTCATGGGATGAGAGTCAGTAAGTAAAGGGAACTCATTGATCTACTGGAGTTTTTCCCCAAATTGTTACCTACTTTGTACCCTCTATTATCCTTAATTAGCCATGTCTGGTTACTCTATTCTTTCCCCAGAGATGACATTATCTTATTCTGCTTTGTACTTCTATGACAGAAAACCTAAGAATGTCTATTTGATGAAGGCAGAGATTTATTACTTATAGATCTGGATACTAGGAAGTCTAATGTCAAGGGGTTTTAGCTGAGGTGTGCCTGCTTTTATATCATCCCAAGGAGCAAAGAGGAAAGCAAATGTGCGTGAGAGCATGAGAGAGAGATTTCTTTTTATAACAAATGCAGATTCATGATAATAAATCCACTCCCATGAAAAAGTTCATTAATCCATTCTTTAGGACAATTCCCTCATGACCTAATCACTTCTTAAACATTCCATCTCTCAACACTTTTCATTTGTGCATAGTGTTATTGTGCATGAATTTTTTAAGGGAGATATTCATACCATAACATTCATCCCTGGTTCCCCAAATTCATCTCCTTCTCCCATATAAACTTTATTTATACCATACCCATCACCCCGAAACACTTAACTTATTGCACTATCAACTCAAAAGTCCAAAGTCCAGAGTCTCATTAGTTCAGATATGGGCCAGATTCATGCCAGGATTCATACTGAGCAAATTTCCCTCCAGCTCTGAAGCCTCTGAAGCCTCTTTCCAAAAGATAATCATGAGACAGGCCTGGAATAGGTATTCTCATTCCAAAAAGGAGAAGTAGGCAAGATGAAGGTGTTAACTGGTCCCAATGTGGAAAACAGCATTAATTCTAAATTCTGGAGAAAAATCTTTGACTCCATGTCCCACATGATACCCTGGGTGGAGTGGCCCCCAGGGCCTCGGGCAGCCATGCCCCCTTGGCTTTGCTGGGCTTAATGTCTCCAGCAGCTCTTATGATGAAGTCTAGTGCCTAAGCCTTCCCAGGATTGAATTTCCCACGTTTCTGTGGTCTCAAGGGCTATACTACATTACCTTAATGAGGACTCTGTGGTGGCCTCTGCTCTATGATTCCTCTGGTTCATACTGTAGTGCGGGATCTCTGTTTTAGTTCTGTTCATGCAACATGCCTCTTACTGGGTCCCCAAGCTGTCCAGTGAATCCTTTGAAATCTAGTTGAAGACCATCATGGCTCTGCAGTTCTTGCACTCAGGGCACCCACAGAATTATCATGACACCGATGCAGGCAAATTAAAGCTTGCACTTTCTGGAGTGGTAGGTGAAACCACATCCAAACTCACTTGAACCCTGGATTGGGAGGATAAGGGGCACTCTGCTAGAACTCACAGAGCAGAGTCCCAAAGCAGTAAAAGCTGAGGTCCCATGGGCACTTCTCTGAAAACCTTGCCTTCAGGTCTTAGCTTGACTAGAAAACTTCTGAAATGATTCAGAGCCATTCTGCTATGGTCTCAATGACTCAAACCTGGTTTCCTTTTATCCATATTAATCTCTTTAGAAGAGAGTGGCTTGGCCACACCTTTGTATTTTCTCCTGAACATGGTTTTTATTATTTACATGGCCTTACTGGGAATTTTCCAAATATTTCCATTTTGTTTCTCATTTAATTATCAATTGTCGTTTTAAATCATTTGTCTTCTCTCACTTTAGTATAAACAGCCAAAAGAATTTATTGCTTGAATATTGCTTTTGACATCCTAATTCATTCATCTAAAGTCCTGCTTTCTACAGAGTCTAGGATATGAACATCATCCCATCAAGTTCCTTGCCACTGTATTATACTCCAGTTTCCAACACCTTGTTCCTCATGTCCATCTGAGACCTCATCAGAACGGTCCTAATTTGTATTTCTAAGAACATTCTAATCACAATAAGTCTAGTAATCCCTGTCAATCAAAATTCATTTAAAACAGGCTTAAGAGAAAAGAAGAGGCTTTATCTAAGTAAACAAAAAATAGCAAGTTTGCAAACCAGGGAGTCAAAATGAACATGTACTGCAAAGTAACAAAGAGAGGGAGGGGTTAACTTATAGAGGAATTTCCAGCCCAAGTTCTTACTGTGGTCCACTTTATGCAAATGAGAGTTGCAACTGTGCCCATTCCTGATTGGTTCATATTTACATATAGCTGTAGGTCATAGTTCATTGGTAAAATTCAGGCAGCAAAATGAGAATTCCCAAAATATGTTTGTCTTGGCAATTGAAACAAGAGCAGTAGGTCCATAATGTTCAGGTTGTGGTTCTCCCCAGAACACAGACCATGTGTATGACACCCAGTCAACAAATGACTGCAAGATTTCTTTCTGAATTCAAGCCCAATTATTCATCTGAGATCCTCCTTGGAAATTCAGCCTTTCTTAAAGGAAACATTCCTCCATTTTTATGGAAACTTCTCATCGGGCAGCATTTTGATTGAATAAAGCATTTATGTCCCACCATGGTACCAGAGTCATTTGTTACCTTCTCTGGATGAAGCCTGTCCCACTTCTATATCCAGATGGATGGGCAGGCAGTGACCAACTGAACAATTGGAGCCATATACTAATGAGGGGCATCCTGATAGATATCCGTCACATCTAAATCAAAGTCTCTTGGTTAGAGTTGGTTCCATTTTTTAGCTGGAGAGAGCCCAGAATGTTTAGGCTGACTTAATAGGATTCTGGTGGGATTCTCTTATATTCATCTATTAAAATAGGCTGAATAATTTTGAGAGAGGGGAAACAAATATTTGACTCCAACATGAAGAGAATAATTTAAAACTATAGGGTAGAACCCAAGAGGAAGTCAATGTCAAATGATACTGAACTGAAAATATCTGATAATTAGAAATTTAACCAGCTAAGGGGACTTTTGAAGGTATTCCTTTTAGGGACTTAGCCAATTGTAAGGTTTGGAAGGTTGCAAATCAACCTGTCTAGAAGTATTTATACAAGTACAGCATAAGATACGTGATACAGCACAGATACCACTCTTTGCAGCAAAGAGGTAATTTAATGCAATGTGGTTACCCAGCTCTACATAGGGGAATCCTACTATCTCCATTGGGCTTACTGAGCTGAGTGGTAGAATAGGTGGTTCTCCTGAGTGCAGGAAAAGTTTTTGATGATAGTGACAACTCCTGGCCAGGATCCCAATATTCTTCTTGCCCATCTCCTGTGATGAAACCCACCTGGTAAACCACACCATTGAAATGTTCACTGCTGTCATACTCATAATCCAACAGGTTGTCATCATGGTGATCACCTGTAATAATGGAAGTTCTCTTTACTCCAGGATAAAGACCTTAAGTATTGTGAATGGGGTAATAAGTTGTCCTAGAAGAAAAGTTCCTCCTGTTTTCCAAGTCCTGGGATACTTATAGATCCAAGAAGTATCTTTTTGCCCAGGAACAAAAAGATCCTTTGGGGGTACACACAATGCCATTTAAATTATTTAAATTAAGAAAAATTGATATCAAAATAGGTTCTACTGTCATGGTTAACTAAAAGGAACCAATATAAATAAATAAATAAATAAATAAATAAATAATAAATAAAAAGAATTGTTTGGAAGAGAGGAAAATATGGAATTATACCATAGTTTAGTAACATTGTGTTTACAACTCTTAATACTGATCTTCCTGTTCAGTATTTTTCTATAAAAAGCCCAACATGAGTTTTGGTCACACCAAACAATGGAGGTATTGTTACAGATTTTTATAAGACAAAATAAGGGTGACAGTTGGGCAGAGGAGACAGGAACAAATTGTTTCAAATTGTTTCAACTATTCCAAACAGGTATCCTTTCAGGATTGGAGCATTTCTAACCCACTTTGTGAATCATTTGAAACTGCAGGAGTATAAAATTAGGAGAATATATTTGTACATGAATAACAATTGACTTTTTTTTCAAATAAATGTGTAGGTGTGAGCATTTGAGAAATTGTAAGTGGGTATAGATATTGGCTCATTACATTTGCTGAAAGATCCAGTGGGAGAGTGGTGACTTATCCAGCAATTGCCATCAGTTTAAACAGTCGTGTGTTTATCATTTTCCTTTCAACCATGGAGAAAATATCTTGGGGCTTTATTGGCCTATGGCATAAATTTGGTTTGCACAGGGGATAAAAATTGGAGAACTTTTAGAGGCCATAACATGTAGGGCCTCTTGTGAGATAGTTGCTTGGTTAGTGGCTTCAGTTATCTTATTTGTTTTACTTTCTTCTTTCTGGGCCAATGAGTGATCCTGTACTTTAATAAAAGGTAGAGCTCCTGCAGCCTTACTACCATCCAAAAGGTAAAGAACAAGCATTTTATCTTTTATTTGTTGAAAAATAAAAGTTAAAAATTCTGGGGCTGGGTCTGTAGCTCAATTTTAAAGCACTTGTCTTGCATGTGTGAGGTACTGGGTTTGATCCTCAGCACCACATCTACAACTAAACCATTTATATATGTTAAAAATTCTCTCAGCTTCCAGAATGTAGCAGTCATGCCCTACCACAAAGGCAAGTCCTCTGTGGATAAACATTGGCAGTCTTTTTAGCTAGGAGTTATGCTTTGGTGAGATGGTGGGGTTTGTCTCATGCAGTTACGCCTCAAAAAGGGGCTCAGGTGATAATATCATCAAGGGATACTGGCATATTCAACTTGGTAGTGACCCATTGGTCCTCTGAGATCAGGTCTATTTGCAAACAGTAATAGTTTGTATTATATGAGTGGGTTTCTTGTAGATCTATTTATTGGTTGAGAATTTGTGGTCTAGTCATGTCATAAGAAACGTCATTTTCCAGGGAAGAAAAGAGAATGGCAAGGTTGATCAGATTAAATTGGGTGATGGTAAATTCAGATGAGGAGAGGAAGAGGATCTCATAGAAGGTGACAAGCAGAGAGGGCTGGGCATAGTGAGAGTTCAGGAGGGCTCTCACAGTGAAGAATATAAATGGTGAGGGAAGATCCCATGACATTCTTCTCTGTGGCTTTAATGAGAATGGATTGGTAGCAATCACCTTTAGATAGGGAGAGAATCACTGGCTCACTTGGGTTAGTTACTGACTATCATGCCCTAGTGACCTGTTCTGTCCTCCATGGGGTTGAGTAAGGATCCTTAGGGCATTTCCTTTCCAATTTTAAATGAACACATGAAAAGGGAGATGGTAATTGGATTGTTCCAAGTGTCGTCTAAGTTCAACTGTTTTTTGTTTTTTTATCCTTGATGGATGTTTTTCCATCAAGGATTCATTAGAGGGTCCAGGAGAGAAATTTTTCCAATAAATTATGAAGGGCTCAGGACCACAAAAAGAAGTTTGAAAGCCAGCTCTGTAAGATACCTGCAAATACTAAAATTCCTCTATGTTAGGTTCCCTTTGTTGTAACAAATACCTGAGATAAAGCAATTCAAAAAGAGGAAAGAATTGTTTGGGCTCATAATTTTGGAGATTTTAGTCCATGTTTAGTTGGCCCATTGCTTTTGGACCTGCATGAGGCATTCCATCGTGGTGAGAGCACAGTGTAGAGGAAGCTGCTTACCTCATAGCAGTTGTGAAGTAGAGACATAGAGGAAAGGGCTGGGAACCCTATCATGGGAATGTTCCCAGTGACCTTACTTCTTCTGATTTGCCTCCACTTTCTATAGGTTCTACATCTCCTAATAGCACTACAGCTGGTGACCAATCCCTTAACTTATGGGCCTGTGTGGGACATTTATCCAAACCATAGTATTCTTGGAGTTGAATTTTATTGTAGGAACAAGGGAAAGCTAAAATGACTAGAAAGCATGACAGGTCAATTCACTCCTTGTATGTCAAGAGGCAACCCAAACCCTTGACAGAAGTCTAGCAGAATTGTTATTTTTTCCTTTGAAACTTTAAGCTCTCTAAATCAGATTATGAAGTAAGCGAATGCGTCAGTCAGGTAAGTTTCTTAGAAGGAAGAATATAAAAGCAAATAATGGGGTGGGGAGATCCCATGGGAATGAAAGGGAGATCAGCGGAGTAGAGGAAGGAGATTGGAGGAGAGGGAAGAGGGACAGGAAAAGGGAAGAAATGAAGAATAAAATCAAATTATGCTGTGTACATATATGAGTATACCACAGTGAATGCCACTGTTATGCATATCTATAAAGCACCAATTAAAATGATAAATAAATAAAAATAAGCCTAGAAGAGTAGAAGAAGGGAAACCGGGGGTTGGAGGAAGGAAGGGGAAGGGAATTACTGGGGACTGAAATGAAGTAAATTACATACCATGCATGTATGATTATGTCCAAATGAATGACACTATTATGTATAACCATAATACTCTAATAAAAGGATTTTTTAAAAAACAGATAATCCATAAATTGGGGTAGGGTCAAAGGATAGAGGAAGGAGACTTCAGCTAAATCAGTATGAAAAATAGGTAAGTGAGGCTTTCAGTACACCCTTGGGGAAGGAGGGAAGGACTATCCAAGAATATTGTGGGCCCTTCCAGATGAAGGCAAAGAGGCAGCTACTGTCAAGCTATATTGATACACTGAAGAAAGCATTGCAGAAATTAATATCTTCAAAATATTTGCTCTTAGGGGAAATATTGAACAGCAAGCTATGAGGGTCAGGAACCACTTAGTATTGAGGGAAAATAACTATGTTCTTAATAGTGTTGATATCCTGCACAAATATCCATCCTTTCCATTAGATTTGCAAATATGTTGGATGGAGAATTGCAAGGGTTGGTGCGGGAAATGACGTTTCTTATGTATAAAGTTATCCACTAAGGATTGTATGTCAGCCAAGGACTCAGGATTTAATAAGCATTGCTTGCCTGGGGAAGAGCTTATTATGATCCATCTGTATTTTAGTTGGCGATGCTAAAAGAGTATGCCCAACATTAAGATTGTTATGTGCCAGAGGCTTTCAGGCAATTCCTTGAGGATAGAATGAGTACTGTTAAAAGATTACAGGGTAGCTGAACATCTGGGTAGGGGCTAGTTTTATAAGGCCAGAGTCTTATCATGGGATGAATTCTAGTGTCATTTTCCCTTTTGGGAGAAAGAGATATGGGCCTGATGTATTTCCAGAAAATCCATCTCCAAACCACATATGGGTATGGATGGAAAGAGTAAGGAACAGTAAGTGCACAAGAGAGAACCTAAGTTGATGGAAGCGAGTAGGGATTTGGAACTTCTATACATTTGTTAGCACTCCCCACCAACTGGATAAATTCAGAAACTCAAGAATGGGAAGGTAAAAGTGTGTTGGAATTAAGGACGGATAGATTCAGCCCCAATGTCAACTAGAGCTCTGACTAACTTATCCCCAAGTTTAATATCTAATTCCATTAGTTTTTTGGTTTTAAGTAGGGGGAATATTCTCTGAATGTCCCTGGAACAGCACTAATTTTGTTGAACAGAAGGGGGATATAGCCTTATGAGAGTTTAATAAGTTTGTATTCTTAAATACAAACAGAGTTTTGTAACCACTGTTTGTATTTAAGACAGTCCTATTAAAAATTACCTGTAAGCACCAAAAAAGGCAGCATTGATCTGAGATGCAGGGGTGTTTGGGTGGCCCTCTATGCTTGTGGTCATTAGAGAGTCTTTAGTTGGGTGGTTCTCTCCTGGAAATCTAAGGCTCTGTAACTCTAGATTCTTTTTCTAGGTTCTTTGACCACTAAGTAGCTAGGGAAGCTATTTCATGGGTACAGTCTGCTGCCCAACTGAGATAATGTTTGATTCAGGTGCTGAGAGTCTCAAGATAGTTTGGCTACAAAGATCAAGTTAAATAAGTTTGTTGAAAGGTTTGTGTTATGATTTAGGTATGAGATGTCCCCCAAAAACTCATATCTGTGAGACAATGCAAGAAAGTATAGAGATGAAATGATTGGATTTCTACCTAATCAGTTCATAAATAAATAATCCCTTGATAGGGATTAACTAGATGGTAACTGTAGGCAGGTAGGTTGTGGCTGAAGGAGGTGGGTCCCTGGGTCACACATTTGGGTATATATTTTGTCCTTGCTGAACAAAGCTCTCTCAACTTCCTGGTGCCAAGTCCCTAGTTGCTTTCCTCTGCCACATCCTTCTGCCATGATATTCTGCCTCACCTCAAGCCCTGAGGAATGGGGTCAGCCTTCTATGGACTGACACCTCTGAAACCACGAGATCCAAATAAAAAAGTAAATAAATAAACTTTTCCTCCTCTATAATTGTTTTTGTCAGGTCTTCTCGTGACAGCAGCATAAAAAGAAAAAAAATCTGACTAAAACAGTTTATCAAATCTATTATAATAATCAAGAACTGACTTGTCCTTTTTTGAGTGCAATGCTAATGATTTTGCAATACACCTGGTCGGGGCAAAATCAAAGGAGTGGCCCTTACTAGGCTGTTGCTGTTCTTTGTGTCTTGTCAGTTCCTAGTCTGTCAGCTACTTAAGAAACACTAAGGGGACTTTCCCATCCACAGCTGACACACACGCCTGGCCATGTGGATAAATTGGTAAAGATCTAAAAATCCAGGTTAGTAAGTGCTAGTGATCAGGCTAAAACATCAGTCAAGGTCAAGAGAATGGTTTGGGGGTTTAGAAAATTTTTGACTCTGGCTAAAATTTCTAATTTAGTCTGAGGAGTGTAGGCAACATGTCTGCTTCCATTTCCTGTCATTTAAATGTTAAAGGGGGCTCCTAGGGAAGGACTAGAGGAATAGAAGTGGGAAACATGGGGAGGTGAAGAAGGGAGGTTCAGAGTGTATGGAAGGGGGAGTGATGGGAGTGGTAGATGGAGGGAAAGAGGCAGATGATGGACAGGAAGAGACAGTGGTGGCAGCATTTGCCATGGAGGCACCCTTAATGTGATTTCTGTTATTGCAAGTACTAGTTACTTACTATAATTTACTGATCTCTTCCTTTAATTTGTAATTATTAACCTTGAGAAAGGTAGCAAAAGATTATTGGGCTCATTTAGAAATTTTGAAATACCAATCAAAGAACATGCTTCCTTTGAAAGGCTCGGTATTGTCTCTGTTGTACTTAAGTCAGCACATAGACACATTTTAGAGTTGTGAAAGTCCCAGGCAAAGTTTGTGTTATCTTGAGTTTTCTGGTTCCAGAGATTTAGCCAGCTACAATTTCCTGAACCATAAATATTAGTTAAAAAGCCAGATGGAAAACCAGGAGTGATCTTATCAACAGAAAAAGGTAAGAACATGGGTTTCTTATTTGTACTCACCTAATGAGGCCTATCAGATGAAATTAAACTTAATGAAATTATTCCTTGTACTTCAAATCCTCTTTTCACTATGTAGTTCTTCCAACTCAAAGCAGGAAAAAAGAATAAATGCATCTTACTATCTAATTAGGTGTGGAAGAGATACAGCGTGTCATCAAAATAAAAGAATGTTGGTACTTGAACCCCTTCTTACTTTCCAGAATCTCCACAATGATCAATTCCTGAAAACTTGAGTTTGTTCTTTTAGACCAAATTACTTTTCCAAGCATCTTTTATGTACTGGGCTGGGCTCTCTTCAGGACTCAGAGAATTCTATTTCAATAACATGGAAAGGCCCTGACTCTCTTGTCTCATCTAATGATAGAGGAGAAGCTTAATAAAGAAGAAAACTTCACAGAGTAATACATGCTCTGGAAAAAAAGACATCAGGGTGATGGGACAGAGAAACAGGATTCATCCACTTCAGCTCAAGTGTCTAGGGGGCCCTCCCAAAGAAGGGGACATTTAGCTGAGAAGAGAAGAAGCCTGTCAAGTGATTACCTAAAGAACCAGTGTTCCAGGGAGAGGGAACAGGGGAAAGGCTGAATTATGGGAAGACATATGCTGTGTTTGAGGGAAACAAAGAAGGCTAGAGTGGCTGAAGTATG
Source organism: Marmota marmota marmota (assembly GCF_001458135.2). NCBI lineage: Eukaryota > Metazoa > Chordata > Mammalia > Rodentia > Sciuridae > Marmota > Marmota marmota. Next base: position 1,307,961 of record NW_025999982.1, on the reverse strand, counting down.
GTGAGCAAGGTGTGCCCTTGGGGAAAGCAGGAGGCACAGGATGGGGAGGATGGGTCAGGAAGTGATCAGCCCTTTCATGTTACATCCTGATGGCCAGTGAGAAATTCCAGTTTTATTTAAACAGATATGAAAAGCCACAGAGAGGTTTGAGGAGATTTAATTTAAATTTCTTTTTAAAAATAATTGCAGCTTCCATGAAGAGATGGTATTGTTGGGGCTCACACATGGAGGCAGGGAAACTGCTTAGGAGCACAGTGGAATTCTCCAGTGAAAGCAAGCTTGTGGCTTCATGGAGTGCAGTTGTGGTGAAGACTGTGATGAAGGTCAAGTGGACAGTCTGGGTAAATTGTAGCATAAATGTTAATGGTTTAAACAAAGACCACAGGGTAGGAAATCAAGCTTGTCCCTAGGATTTTGTCTTAATGGTGGTGCTACCTACTGAGATAGGGAAGACTGAAAGAAGATGGGATTTCAAGTGCGGGGTTAGAATAAAGGTTTCATTCAAGTTAAGCCTGCCATGATTTTTTTGGATTTTATGTGGAGCTACCAAGAAGTTAGTAGAAGGTAAGACACTGCAGTTCAGGATGAGACCTAGGCTACAGAGATATTTTTTAGGGTCATCAACACATGTTCTCTGTTAAAATTCCAGAAACGTGGAAGAGGTTACATGGGGAGAGAGACTGTCAGTAGAAAACAAGAAGACAGGGCCAGCAACTGGTACCAAAAAGAGGACCAGTGGTGTTATAGCGAATGTGATGCATGGAAGCCAAGGAAAGTAGACTTTTCTCAAGGGGAGAGAGTGGCCAGTGGGGGTGAGACACCAGAGGAAGTAAAGGGACAACATGACAGAGAAGCAAGCTCTAGATGGGTTGGACTTGACCTTTGCAGTCAGTAGATTATTCAAGGTGGAAACTGGATTTAACTTTTTGAAGAGAGAGTTGGAACTGAACACATGAGGCTGGAGTAGAGATGACTGTTCCCAGTGGATGGTCTCAGGGAAGGATTGTGCCCTGGCACCTTAGAGTCAGCTAGACCTAAAGAAACAGAGTAAAGATTCCAAATGGAAGTGAGAGGACTTGAGAACCAGACAGAGATGGTGAGTCCTTAGCAAGGAAGCACTGAAGGTCTCTTGGCAGCACTGACTGGTTATAGAAAAAAAATAAAATATTTGCACAGCCAATTTTTGTTAGCAATTTAGAAATTGCTAGTTATCACACTATCGATAAGAATGGATTGATGAACAACATAATCTGGTCTCTGTCATTATGGAGTCTTGTAGCATTTGCAGGCCTATTATACATTTTAGCATGTCATTCCAGTAACTATTCCATCATATATACAGCAATTAAAACTCTGGAATATATAATATGGAGTTTATCTATGGAATCTAAAACTCACGTGTATAAGTAACTTGACCAGTATCACATAGTTAGTGCTAGAACCCAGATTACACTGCAGATCAGTCTATGCGGAAGACCCCTCTTTTCTGTCTCAGTACATTTATCATGTGTTGGGTTCATATATGGTGCATGACTATAAATACACCAAAGTTTCTGCCCTTACATGCTCAAAGTGGTGATTAGTGATAAAATTGATGAAAACAATTGCCAAATCATGTTGAGGTTTTAGTTGTTCTACGAAGTTAAGAATACAAAAGTCTATGAGTTTTCTTTCATGGGGGCTTTAAAAATAAAATGGTAATAAATATTTTATCACGTGAACAGCACTAGGGAGAGTTTGTAATTAATGTAACACTTAACAATGTTTCTGTAAGGAACATGTCATTATTAAATCCATTTTAGAGGTAAATAAAAAGGATAATAGATGTTAAAAATTGACCCAAGTGGAAAAGTGCATTTTGAGATTCACATTTTCTGATTCTAGAGACTGAGTTTTTAATCACCATTAGTGAACAGTACCTAAGTGGGGTCTGGATTATTGATAAAGTTTCTCATGTTTGTATGGACCTAAATATGTCTTAAGATGGGAGAAAATTCAATCCCTGAAAGCTCTCATATTTACAAGAAATTTTAATAAATTTTGCATTTGTAATTGAAAAGTTCGACATGGGTTCATATTATGTGCAGGCACTCATGAGCATGTGTTGATGAAAACAAAGAATTTTTAATTCCATTTCTTCTTCTTTGGCTAAGGTTTCCAGATAAAATACAGGATGCTCAGTTAAGTATGTATTTCTGATAAATAATAATAATTAAACTGAGCAAATATAAACTGACCATTTGTATTAGCTAACCTTGCCAACCCTAAGTTGGGCACATGATCATACAGACATAATGAGAATATGAACTAATAGTGTTAACCACAGTTAACAGTGATATGGACAGGTAACAATGAACAGAATTTCACTCTTTTACCTTTATCATCTGTCAAGAAGGTACTTAGAGAATTTGTGAGTATAGAGAATTTGTTGCATAGACCTGTGTGATCCTGAATTCACTCCTGAATACCTTCATTCTCCAGAGCAAAAGAAGCTCTGTGAAGGTCACTACTCCAAGTCTAGAAATCTACTCATTTCTTGTAAACTGTTTACATGAGCTTGGCAACTTCTCAGTTTCTCTCCTTCATGAAGACTTGATTATAAACCTAAGAGTACTATGCCTGGCCAAACCTGGTAATTGTAGGAGTATTGGCATCTGGAGATTGAAAGTTAGAACACAAGCCATTGAAACCATTAATAGGAATGAAATGTCTTGTCTACTGTGGGCAAGTAGTGGACCAGTGGCAGAGACAATAGGGGAGAAGATGATACGAAGTATAAGTTAATATGGCTTGTGACTGGCTCACAAGGCAAAGAAATCTGCTAAAGATTGCAGGTTTAATTTCTGAGTAACTGCAGTATTGTATTTGTAAACCAAACTATTTTTCAATTTATATATGTATGTATGTATATATATATATATGTTTGTGTATATATATATATGTATCGGTTTCAGTTATATGTATCTACATATAAATTTTACATATATAAATGTGTAATTTTTATACACACACAACTTCTATACTCAAAAGTAAAGAAATGAAAGGACTAAAAATTCGGTTATAAACTTGAGTTAAATTAGCAGTTTCTACATAAAACATGTGCACCAACTACCCTGTGATGATAATGTGTTACAGTGAGAGACAACAACTGTAATCATTACAATGAGGAAGAGGAAGTTTACAAGAAGGCTGATTAATATGGTTGAAAGCTACATTGAAAGCTATTATTGAAAGGTTGACTGAAAATAATAGACTGTATTTATGAATTTTGAGGTTACTATTAATCCTTAAATAAGATGGAGAGTTACAGGGAAGTTTGACAGAAAGCAGAAAATATGAACTTAATTGTATTCAAAGAAATTATTTAAGATTTTTTATTGACATATATTTATAATCAAATCAGTGTAAAACATTTCTTTCTCTTGAAGCACTAATTATTCTTATGTGTTGGCAATTTTATACTTTTCTAGTCATTTTGAAATATATCATAAATTGTTTTGACCCTACGGTGCTATAGAAAAAAACAGAACTAATTCCTAAATATGTCATAGATTCTTTTAATCAGTAGTTACTCTACTGTACTATAGGAAAGCCAGAATTAACTTATCCTCTCCAATTGTTTTGGGGCCCCTTGCTGAACTTCTTTCTACATGCTTTTTTGACCACTTTTCAATTTCACTCTTCTTGACTTATTAGTTTCCACCAATGGGTAGAACATGTGGTATTTGTTTTTCTGTGTATGGCTTATTTCCCTTCACACAATGACCTCTGGTTCCATGCAGATTACTGAAAATGATAGGATTTCATTCTTTTTAAAGATTGAGTAATATTCCATTGTGTATATATTCTATATTTTCTTTATCTATTCATTCACTGGTAGGCATCTAGGCTGATTCCATATTTTGGCTACTGTGAATAGTACTGCTCTAAGAGTGCAAGGATCTTTTTGATAAAGTAATTTCATCCCCTTTAAATGTGTATATACATTAGTGGGGTTTCTGGATCATACAGTAGTACTAATTTCAGTTTTTTGAGGAATCTCCACTCTGGTTTCCATAATGGCTGTACTGATTTACTTTCCCACCAACACAGTCTATGGGTTTCCCTTTGTCCACATTCTCTCCAGCATTTGTTATCTTTTGTCCTTTTGATTGTAGCCAGTCTTACTGGGGCAATCGTGGTTTCCATATGATTAGTGATACTGATGATTAGTGACACTGAGATTTTTTATATACTTAATTGGCCATTTCAATGTCTTCTTTTGAGAAGTGTCTATTTAGTTGTTTAGCCCATTTTAAAATTGGATTATTAGGGTTTTATGGTTTTGGGTTTTTCTTTTTCTTTCCTTTTTGGTCTTCAGTTTTTTAAAAATTCCTTATGTATTCTAGATATTAATCCTTTATCAGATAAATAGTTTGCAAATGTTTTCTCCCCTTTTATTGGTTGTCTCTTAGTTTTATTATTTCCTTTACTGTGCAGAAGCTTCTTAGTTTGATATAATCCCATTTCTCTCTTTTTATTCTTGTTGCTTTTGCCTTTGATATCCTATGCTACACCAATGTCCTGAAGTATTTCCTCTATGTTTTCTTGTAGCAATGTCATAGTTTCAGGCATTACATTTAGGTTTTGGACCCATCTTGAGATGATTTCTGTGTACAGTGAGAAGAAGGAATCTATTTTCATTCTTCTACATATATATGTGTATGTATATAATTTTGCCAGCACTGTTTTCTGAAGACAAAGTCTTTACCCCACTATATGTTCTTGGTGTCTTGTCAAAAAAACATTAGTTGGTTCTCTGAATGTGGATTAATATCTGTGCTCTCTACTCTGTTCCATTAGTTAATGTGTCTATTATTATGCCAGTAGCTTTTTGTTGTTTTGTTTGTTTTGTTTTGTTTTCTTGGTTTTTTTTCAATGGGGGTTACAATAAATCTATATATGTGTTTTGAAGTCAGGGTTAGTGAATGCCTGTAGCTTTGGTTTTGGTTTGTTATTGTTGCTCAGGATCACTTTGAGTATTCTGGGTCTTTTGTGGTTCCTTATAAATTCTAGGGCTTTAAAAAAAACTCCATGAAGAGAGTGTTTGGTATTTGATGGAAAGTACCTTGAATCTATAGATTGCTTTGGGTAGTATCAATTTAATGATACATATTCTTCTGATCCATGAACAAGGTTAGCTTTACTTTTTTGTATGCTCTCTATAATTTCTTTCATTAGTTTTATAATTGTCATAGAACCCCTTTTCTTCCTTGATTATATTTATTCCTAAATATTAGTCTTTGTAGCTATTTTGAGTGGGTTTGCTTAATCAAGCTTATTATTGGTATACAAAATGCTAATGTTTAGCTGGACACAGTAGTGTATGCCTGCAATCCCATCTACCAAGAAGACTGAGGCAGGAGAATTGCAAGTTTGAGGGCAGTCTAGGCCAATCTCAAAACAGAAAGGGCTGGGATTATACTTCAGTGTACAGTGCTTGACTAGCATGTGAAAGGCCCTTGTTTTAATCTCTAGTACTAAAATCAATCAATCAGTCAATCAATGAATCATTCATTCAATCTACTGTTTCTTACATATGGATTTTGTATCCTGCAACTTGAGTGAATTCATTTATCGGTTCTAACAATTTTGTCATGGATTATTTAGGTTTTTCTATGTATAAAATCATGTCATCTGCAAACATTTATCACTTAACTTCTTTCTTTCCAATTTGAATGTCCTTTTTTAAAAAAAATTCTATTGCTAAATTGCTTTTGCAATAATATATTAAATAAGAGTGGTTGATCTGGACATCCTTGTCTTGTTCCTGATCTTAGAAGAAATGGTTTCAACTTTTCCTCATTTGGTATGATTTTGCTATGGGTTCTCCAAATATAGCCTTTAGTATTTTGAGGTTTGTTTCTTCTCGACCTAATTTGTTGAGAGTTTTCCTCAGGAAGGGATGCTGAATCTTATCAAATTCTCTTTCCATCTATTCAAATGATTATGTGGATTCTTCCCTTCATTCTGTTCATATGTTTTATCATAATTATTAATTTGTGAATATTGAACCCTAGTGTTATGGTTTAGATATGAGATGTCTCTGAAAGCTCATGAGTGAGACTAGAATATTCAGAGGTGAAATGATTGGGTTATGAAAGCCCTAATTGGTGCATTAATCCACTTGAATGGATTAACTGGGTGGTAACTCTAGGCAGGTCGAGTATGGCTGGAGGAGATAGGACACTGGGGCTACCTTTGGGGTATATATTTTGTCTCTGGTGAGCAGGACTCTCTTGGTTTCCTGATTGGCATATCTCAAGCTGATTTCCTCCACCATGCCCTTCTGCCATGATGTTCTGCCTCACCTAGGGATCAGAGCAATGAAATCAGCCATCTGTAGACTGATTCTTCTGAAACCAAGAGCATCAAATAAGCCTTTCCTCCTATAAAATTATTCTTCTTAGGTCCTTTGCTCATAGTGGTGAAAAAGTTGACAAAAACATCTGGGATGAATTCTCTTAATAAAGATGTTTGATATTTTTACATGCTGTTAAATTTAGTTTGCTAGTATTTTATTGCATTTATGTTCATTAGATATCCAAGTCTATAGTTTCTCTCTCTCATACCATTGTCTACTTTTGGTATCAGGATAATGCTGGACTCATAAAAAATGTTTGAAATTTTCTTACATTTCCACTTTTTGTAATAGTTTAAGAACTGGAATTAGTTTTTTCAAAAGTTTTGCAGGATTCATCAGTAAAACTATTAGATCCTACACTTTTTTTAGATGGGAGATTTTTATCTCATTAAATCTTATTACTCAGTATTGGTCTGTTTAGATTTTCCATGTATTCTGATTCAATTTTAGTAGATTGTATATGTTCATGAATTTAAGCATGTCTTCTAGGTTTTCTAATTCTTCATAGTAGTTTCTGTAGATACTTTATAATTCTGCCTTTTTATTTCTGATTTTATTTACTTGATAATTTCCTCATTTTTCTTGTTTTGTCTAGTTGGAGGTTTATCAATTTTATTTATCCTTTCAAAACATCAGCTCTTTGTTTCTTTGATCTTTTGTATTATTATTTTAGTTTTGATCATATTTACTTATGCTCTGATTTTATTTTATTTCTTTACTTCTACTGATTTTGTTTGTTCTTCATTTTCTAAGTTCATGAGCTTCATTGTTAGGTTATTTGAGATCTTTCTTTTTTTCTTATGTATGCATGTAATGCAATAATCTTCCCTCTCAGTACTGCTTTTGCTGCATCCCATAGATTACATTGTCATTTTATTTGTTTCTAGAAATTTTTTACTTTCCTTTTAATTTCTTCAGTTTCCCATTGATCATTTAGGAGCATGTTATTCAATTTCCATGTATTTTTATAATTTTCATTTTTCTTCTTGTTATTGATTGTAGATTTACTCCACTATGGTCTGAGAAGATACATGACATGATTTCAATTCTTCTAAATTTATTGAGGCTTGATTCATAGACTAGCAAAGAATCTATCCTGGAGAATGTTCCAAAGGCTGATGAGATAATCCATACTCTAGTACTATTGGATGAAATGTTCTGTAAACGATTTGCAGGTCCATTTGCCCTATAGTATGGTTCAAATCAGAGGTTTAATTGTTTATTTTCCATCTGGATGATTGAGGAGAGTGGGGATATTGAATATCCCAACTGTTATTATATTAGAATCAATCTCTCCATTTAGATCCCATGTGAGATCCCATGTTAGATGCATATACATTTGCAATCTTCTTGCCAAATCGATCTTTTTATTAATGCATAAAGACTTTCTTTGTCTACTTTTACAGCTTTTGGCTTAAAGTCTGCTTCACTTATTCACTATTGGTTTTCATTTCTGTGATATGTCTTGATATATCTATTGATAACACTTCGCTTTTAGTCTATGTGCATCTTCACCAGTGAAGAGAGTTTCTTGTAGGTAGCATATAATTGGGCCTTCCTCTAAATTGATTCAGCCAGTCTATGTCTTTTGATTGAAGGATTTAATCCATTTACACTCAGGGTTATTGTTGATAGGTATGGACTTCTTGCTGTTACCTCATTAATTGCATTTTGCTTGTTTTGTATTTTTGTTGTTGTTTTCTCTTTCTTATATCTTGCTTATTTTGTGATTTGGTGGTTTTCTGTCTTAATAAGGTTTGATTCTCTTTAACTTTCATGGATCTTTTTTTCTAGTGAGTTTTTTATATTTATGTTTTCCTAATGGGAATTAGCATTCTTTAGTTTTTTTGTATAGGACACCCTTAGATATTTCTTGAAGGACTGGTCTGGTGGTGATGAGTTCCCTCAGTTTCTACTTATTTGAGAAAGATTATATTTCTTCATTTTTGAAGGATAATTTTGTTTGGTACAGTAATCTGGGTTGACAGATTTGTTTTGCTTTGTTTCTTTCAGTACTCTGAATATTCCATCTTATTCTATTCTGGCCGATAAAATTTCTGTTGAAAAATCTATAAGTCCAATAGGCATTATCTTATATGTAATTTGATGCTTTGCTCTTATCACTTTTAAGATTCTCTCTTTATCTCATACATTTTTGAGGGTCAGGGGCAGTGCTCAGGGTTGAATCTAGGGGTGCTTAACCACTGAGCCACATCCCCAGCACTTTTTGTATTTTATTTAGAGACAGAATCTCACTAAGTTGCCTAGTGCCTCACTAAGTTGCTGAGGCTAGCCTTGAACTCATCATCTTCCTTCCTCAACCTCCTAAACTGCTGGGATTACAGGCATGCACCAGCATATCTAGCAGTGCCTCATACTTTTACTATAATATGCCCTGGTGAAGATCTAGTCTGGTTTAATCTAGTTGGGGTCCATTGAGGTTCTTATAGCTGGATGTTCATATTTGGAAAGTTTGGGGCTATTATTTTGTGAAAAAGATTTTCAAAATCTATGTTTTCATTTTTTGTAATTCCCATAGTGCAAATATTTGTTTGCTTTATGGTTTCCCATAATTCTCATAAACTTTCTTTTTTCTATTTAATTTATTTTTGTTTGACTAGGTTGATTTAAAGGAACTGTACTCCACTTTTAGAATTCTTTTCTACTGCTTGTTCTACTCTGTTGCAGAATCTCTATTTTATTTTTATTTCATTGATTGATATTTTTGCTCCAAGATTTCTGATTGGTCCTTTTTAAATAATTTCTTTTCTTAATTGAATTTCTTATTCGTATCTTAAATTGTTTTTTCTCATCTATTTGTATTGTTTTTCTATATTCATCTGCATCTCACTGATTTTCCTTAGGTTCATTGTTTTGAATTATTTTGGGGGGCATTTTATAGATTTCTTTCAAATTAGGATCTACTAATAAAGGATTATTTTCTTTTGGATATATTATGTTTTTTAATGCATCTTTTGTCCCTTCCTTTGTCATGATGTCTGCACATGTGGTATAATGTTTGCTTCTCCCCATTTTATGAAGTAGCTTTTGTAGGAAAGTTTTTTGTTGTTGTTGTTTAATTTAGATGGGCTATAGGATTTCAGTTGGGTTGGTGCCTTGGGTTTGGTTTGGAGAGTTCAAAATGTAATCTCCATGTAATTTCTGCATTTTGGATTGATGTCAGCCGTGTCTAAGGGTGCCTCAGTAGTCTCTACTATAGTGGCTCATAAAAGATGTTGTATATCATTGCAGAAGACATAATCTTCCATTGGTATCAGTCCTCAGGCAGGCTCCACAGAGTTAAGCATTGATGGAACCAGGGCTTTTTGACAATACTATCAGAGATGCAGATTATGGAAAGGGCTGTCCCCAGGTCCTTTGGGGCAATTATAGGTAAATAGACATGGTTTCTAAGACAGAGATATAAAGGAGAACTTACCCAGAACTCTCTGAATACAAGAGATGACTGGGACTGAGAAGCAGCAGCAGCCACTGTTCTGGAACCATAGGATGAGAGGGGAACTTTTGCAGGTCCCAGAGGATGAGTAGAGGAGATGCTGGGGTCTGTGGCTCTGGTAACTGTGTACTTAATGTTGTAGAACACAAAGGGGGACCTTCTTTACATCCTGTGGGCCAATTATAGTTGATGCAAGGATTTGTAGCATTCTTAGCCATTTTTATGGATCTCTTGAACCCAGATGGGACCTTCTTCAATCTCCAAGGAACAAACACAGATAGTACCAGAGATTTTGGCACCAGTATCTGTAGTTCCAAATTTGTAAACTGTGGAGTTGTTCCCCAGGTCCCCCAGGGTGTGTGCAGGTAAACTTTGGCTTGTGACTTTGGTATCTGTGGTCCTGGAACTACAGAATATGGATGTGAATGTTTCTAGGTCATATGTAGCAAGATCGTGGGGACAAGACTTGTGGCATTGATAGCCAGAGTTCTGGATTTGCAGGACATGAATCTCACATTCTCATGGCTTTTTGCACCAGTGTCTGGAGTCCCAATGCCATGGCCAGGGAAAAAGTCCTTCCATACTTCCTACCAGGTAAGCACAGGTAGTACTTAGGATAAGAGCCACTGACAACAGCATTCCTGGAGCTATAGGATGTGACTATGACCATTCCAAACTCTTGATGGACAGGCACGGAGAAGTCAGAACTGGGACCAGTAGCTATAGGTCAAGGTTTGGGCTGAAAAGGAGAACTTCCCTACTTCCCACAGAGAAGGCACAGGTGGGACTTGGGCTTGTGGCTATGACAGCACTGGTCCTGTAGCTTCAGGATACTGAGGATGTTGCCTTCTTTCTAGGGATGTACACACCAGCCATAATCCTCCCTCTCTGTCAGAGAGCTGAGTTTAAAATTTCCATTTGTTTTGCTCTTTTTATTAGATTGCCTTTTGACTCCACATGGTGATTAAGGTTCCCATCACTGATTTCTATGGTTCTCTCTCAATCACTCTCCTTGAAATACAATTTTTTCTTTATTGAACTGGGTTATCTGTAGCAGAGGCACACACACAGGTCAACTGTATTCTGATATCTTGGCTATTATCTATCCAGGGTTTTTTAAATGAAGTGTAGATAGTGGTTGAATACTAAAACATGTAGATTTTCAAATTTCTAAAACTTGCTCTTGGCCTGTCATTAAATATATGACTATGGAAAAGTGACACAACCTGTCTATGTTTTAGTAACTTCAATTGTAAAATAAGTATGATAATATCTACTTTACAGAGTTGTTTTGAGGATTAACTGAGATGATATGTGTAAAGCATTAGGAACAGTGCCTGCCACACTGCACTTACGTCCATGCCAGTTATTATCATTCTATCCATCCATAGGTCCCAGGGATACTGTGTCCAAAGCAGTTCTCAAATCCCATTTGTGTACCAGGTTACTGCCCTTGTCCTAGATATTGTTATCTTCTACTTGTATTATTCCAGTAGAAGCCTCAAACTCATCTCTTCACTTCCCCTTTGCCCTTTTCTCTATCAAAATCATCCTTTATTCTGTCATCAGCAGTGTCTCAAAGCATATACAGAGCCACATTTCCATTTCTGAAATTCTTAGAGTTAGATGTGCTTCAGAAATTGGGGTTTGGGATTTTAGAATGTTAACCAATCCATTTCCAGTTAATTACAGAACACTCTCTGTGGGACAAAGGGCAATGACCTGTAATTAAACACACCAATATTTCCACATCCCAATCTATAAACAACAATGATTATGGTATAAAGATGATAAATACGATTCTAGTTACTTTTTCTTAAGAAAATGTGAAGCGATCTTCAAACTTATGATTCACATTAAGCTAAATATAAGTTAATAAATAACCATGCCTGTTATATCTGATGTTATATCTAGGCTCAGAAACCTAGATAAACCAGGGTCATTATTGTCATCACCAGCAAGTTGAGTCGGGCATTTCATGATTTCAGTGAAAGAGATTCACAAGAGAGAAAGCAGCACTCTTCAGGTTACCATTTGAAGACTCTTTCCATTGACTCACTTGTGTCCATAAGGAAACATCTCTGAGACACCACATTGTCTATGGTTTCATGGTGGATGTTTGGGGCTACTAGCTAACTGGTCCCCTGTTCTCATCATATCACTTTTGGGAAACTCCACCTGTGGCTCTCACTGTCTCCACTACCATGCTTCCACCACTCAGGTTATGCTCAACAATGCTCAGTTTTGTTTCTTTTTGTGCAGCTTACTTTGGCTTATTTTGATTTTTATCTTGTAAACTTTTATCATACATGATATTCATATGGTTTTCTTTCCATTTAAATGTTAATATATGGGAGTAGAAGGGGGTCTTCCAGAGGTAGAGGAGCCCTTTGCCCAGGCCTTTCAGGCTCTTGACAACATCACAGAAAAGAACTTAATAACATAACAGGTTTCAGCAAGGAGAGGAAGAACTTTATTAGAAAATCAAAGGTGAAAATATGCGTTCCCAGAGAAGGATATGGGCAATCTCAAGAGCAAGATAAATAGCCAGAGCTTAAGGTAGGGTTTGTTTTTATTAGGGTACAAAATTAGGTAGAATATGTATGACCCAATGGTGCTGGATTTCCCTCACGGCTGGGGAATACTGAGCAAGATCGTGCTTCCCCATTAGGGTTCTGGTCCAGTATGTAGGTTTCAGCTGATGGCCATGTCTCCTGGTCACTCAGGTGATCAGTCAAATCTTAGCCCCAACCCTCATGAGATTAATAGAATATTTTTTATTGAGGTCATGTTCCTGTTCCACTATATTTCAGAAAGTTTTGGGGAACTGAGACATTACAAATTAATTTATAGGATGTTGAATAGGCTCATACATTTTGACCCTTTCTATTCTTAGATTCCTTTTTTCCTGTTCATGAATCATTCACAAGTTGCCCATTCCACATTTCAACAGGAATGTTTGTCCTCTTGATATTCAGTTTTCTGTCTGTATTCTTAAACTCATATCTCAAAATGGCATTATAGTTGACAAAATCTTCATCTGCTAGTTCATTTGCAATCATAAGCACAGTCTCTAGTCTGTGACAAACATTTGTTAAAGTTGATTTTTCATTTATTAACTTCATAATAAACTCTTAGTAACTGACTTCTTTCAGAAAGCTGTGGATTCTAAGCCTCTTTAAGCTGCATTAAACAGAGTTCAAAAACTATTCCTGCCTCCTCTTTTTAAAATACTAAATAAGTATCATTAAAGCATAAATGTATCATTTTAAATTTTTAGTAGCACATTATAGTTATATATAATAATGGGGTTAGTTTTGACATAATCATACATACATGGAATATACTTTGCTCCACTGCAGTCCTCAGTACTTCCCCTTTAAGTCCTCTCCTCCCTCCCCTGATCCTCTTCTCTACTGATCTTCCTTCTATTTATTTACATTTTTTAAAAAATTAGTGCTTTATAGACATACATAGAGGTGAAATTCACTGTGGTATAGTCATATGAGTACATAGCATAGTTCAGTCAGTTTTGTTCTGCTGCATTCCTCCCTTTTGCCATCCCTCTCTCCCTCCCTGTCAGTCCCTTTCCTCAGCTTGCTCTACTGCTCTCCCTTCTATTTATATGGGATGCCACCCTACTTTTTTAAAAAAGGTATCTTAGTCATAATATTTCAATACAGGTATAATACTGGGAAGATTAAAAATCCTAACTTCAATATTTGCAAGAAGTTTAGGAATACAGTATATACTGCAGTTTTGCAGATAATAGTGCTTTACAATTTTCTCATAGCCCAACAGTCTATTAAAAAAAAGTTTGAGCCATGGATACAAAGTGGCTGTTGAACCACTTAGAAAATTTCTCTCTGGTTGTCTGTTTTCTTTTCTTCTAATAATGCAGAAATAAAATATGCCTTTCAAACTTCCTGGATTAGGGCTTTTTTCAGTCACTGCCCATTTTGCTTGAGGTAAGCATTATCACTTGCAAGGATAGTTTGGTTAGAATCTGTAATAGTTTTAACACTCTCTTGTTGGGCATTATGAATGGTTTTAGAAATGTGATTCTAGTATTTGGTTATTTTTCCAGCCAAACAAATTTGTTCATTGCCAAGGCTTATGTTTAATCAGACATTTTTCCATTTAGTTCAAAGCTGCTTCATAATGTCCATTAGCTTTTCAACTAGGGGATTTTCAGATGCTTTACACCACTAATGCTCACTAGGGACAGTTTTACATCCAACACCTCACTGCCAGGCCCCACCAGGAGACATGTGAGAAATTACCTGAATCAAAATGTCAGTGGTGCCGGGATGGTGGCACATACCTATAATCCCAGCGGCTCAGGAGGAAAAGGAAAGAGGACCACAAGTCTCAGCAGCTGCCTGCATTGATGAGAGGAGCTGGGTTCAAAAGAGCTGGCTGCAACATTAAACTAAGAAAACAGCAAAGAAACCATGCAACACAAGAATGTGAGTTTCTAAGAAGGAGGGTTCTGCAATCTTAAGGATCAGCTCCCGTCTGGACAGCACTGGAAAGAGAGCAAGAGAGACAGCACACCCTGAACCTATCTATTTATTAGGGAAAAAACATTCAATAGAGTATTCCACCCAAATAAGACAAGAGATAGTAGGGTTTCAAAAGGTGGAGTCTTGCTTTGTGATGTCTTGGGTCAGTAGATTGACTGACATCTTGGCAAGTCACATCTATCTCAGGTACTGTGGGAGAGAAAAGGCACATTTACTGTGCACAGCCCAATCAGTGCAATGCCAGACCAGTCCCCTCATATTGCTCAAATGCCCATAACTCACACACACAGCTCAAGGATAGCAAGATACACACAAGTTCAAAGCCAGCATCAGCAAAAGGGGATGCTAAGCAACTCAGTGAGACCCTGTCTCTAAATAAAGTACAAAACAGTGCTGGGGATGTGGCTCAGGGTCGAGTGCCCTTGAGTTCGATCCCAGGTAAAACTGCACCCCCCACCCCTCGCTAAAATATATAAATGGTGTTAAGGTGGAAAACATTAGTTTACAATGTGCTATTTCTAAGAATTCTGTTTATGTGACACTTAAACATTCCTCTTCCAATTCAGTTCTTTGTGGTTTGTTTTAGCTTGTTTCATTACAAAGCAAACAAACCAAAGCTTCACAGTTGCATCAATTCACCACTTTCTTCTTGAATCCATTTGGTCAATACAAGTTCAAGATCTTTATTTTTTCATTTTTTCTTTATACAATGTTTTTCAATATTTCATCAGTTCTTTGTCCTCCTGATCTCTGTTAACTTTCAGCAACTCTCCTTTATAAGGCATAAATACTGATGACTGCTACAAATATTTTTCAGTAAAATTCATCAAAATTAACCAGTTAATCCATATTCCCGTACTATAAATGATATCAGATTATTGCATTCATTTGTCTTACTTTTAACTACAGTTTTAAAATGTTTTCTGAGTTCAATTAAATATAAAAAACCAAAAAATTATATATACATTTGTATGTATACATATGTACATACATACTACATTTGTGTTTCTATGTATTGAAACTACAGAAGTACATGTGATTGATTGACTCTTAAAGCTCTGAGACACATCTTTACCTTTATTTCATCAGGTCAGTTTGACGAGTGAATTTTGCATCACATTAAAAAAAATCTTGTTTTCTGAGCTCCCTGCATCTGGAAATTCAGAAAAGAGATTGTGGACCTGTATTAGAGTCTGATTTTAGTCTCCTTAAGCCTCTTTAGTGTTTTGCCTTTGCTTAGCATAAATCTAAAACCCTGACATGCACTATAGGCTCTTAAGTGTGCAGTTCCCCATGATTTCTCCAGTCTGTCTTCTACCTTCCTGGTCTCCCTCTATGTGCTTCGGTGCCTTGTGTCTTCCAGTTTCCTGAAGCTCATCTGTTCTTTCAAGCTTTCTCACATGATTATTACCTTTACCTGACAGGTACTTTCCCTTTTCCCCAGAACATACACATATGCCACATTCTTCATCTGGTTCAAATCACATCTATTTTTTTTTTTTACTTGAAAAGAATTTCTTTTCCAGAACCCTATTGTCATTTAGATCTTTTTGCTAATCTCTGATAAAAGAAATTTATAATTTTCTTCTGACATTTCTAATATCTGAATAGCTGCTGCTGAATTAATCTCCAGGGGTGGAGGGGCTTTGTCTGTTTTTCTGTCTTTGGAGTCCCAGGTGCAGCAGACCATCTGGGTTTATAAAATGTCAGAGATGGTATTTCATAAAGAGAGGGTAAAAAGCTATGGGCATGAGAGATGGGAACAGAGTGTCTTTAGGTGGATGCCCAGCACCAAGGAGAGGCATTATAGATGGCATGGGATTAGAGGTGTGACCCCACCACTTCTGGTTCTCTGTCTCAGATGAAAGATGAACCCCTGGGTGCTGATACTTGGGGGTTGGGGACAGGTGCAAGTCAATTAGGGGTCTCCTGGTGCCCTCAACCATCTTCCTCCCCACCCAGCACATTGCTTTTGCCTTTAATGTCAGTGTCCTCCCAGCAAGTCCTCAGACTGATTTTTCCTATCCTCACAGCACGATTCCTGCAGCAGATGAAAGCTGAGTGTCATTTTTTCAATGGGACAGAGCGGGTGTGGCATGTGACCAGATACATCTTTAACCAGGAGGAAATCCTGCGCTTTGACAGCGATGTGGGGGAATTTCGGGCAGTTAGCGAGCTGGGGCAGCCCATAGCTGAGTACTTGAACAGCCAGAAGGACATCCTGGACAATTACCGCGCCGCTGTGGACAGGTGCAGAAACAACTACGCGCTTGTTAGCCTAATGTCAAAGCGGAGAGGTGAGTAATGGGCTGGATCCACCAGGCAGGTGGAGGAGGGGGTGTGTGGGGAGAGAGGGTCGGAGACCTCCGAAGCACCTCTGGTCTTTCTGAGGTTTCCATTAGGTAAAAACTTCCTATTTTTGACTTGTTTGTTTATTAGCACAGATATTTTTACATAATTGAAATGATTATGAAATAGGCTTTCAGGTTATAATTTGGTTCCTTAACATATTGATGTTAACTATTTTTATGTAATGCTAATAGCACTTAAGTAGTGACAGTTTTCTTTGTATAATAGAGCAATTTACCTCTCATTCTCCATTAGATTTTTTCCATATTGCCAAATACTTAGTTTAAAATGTATACCTTCATATTTTTAATTTCAATTTTTTTATTTCTAAATTCTTGGACATTTTTCACATTTATTGGCCCATTGTTGTCTGCTCTGATAATTATCTAATGTTTATTACTTCTGGGGTCCTATTGTTTTTCTCAGTGTTTGATGGGGTCTCTATGCAAGAAGATTATCAACACTTCATTGATATTTGCTTTAGCATTTGTTTCAATTTCTGGCTTTATATTTTGATTCTTTTTATTGTTTTCTATGCTAATAATTTAAACATTTTTATTTAATGAATTTTTCTGCACCAATGTTATTATTAGCCAACCATTCTTAAATCTATCATTTTGTAGTATTGAGAAATATTTCCACAAGGTGTCTTCTTTTATAAAAATGCATGATTGAGATTGGTTATGTCAGGGATTATCTCAGGCACTTAACACATGTTAATGTCTAGGCCCCAAGCATCAGCTAGAAAGAGAGATTATAAATAATCTAATCCCATGCCATCTATACTGCCTCTCCTTGGTGCTGGGCATCTACCCAAAAGACACTCTGTTCCCACATATAATAAAATAATAATTCCAATAGTAGGTGTGCTTGATTTGCAAAAGAGAGAAGTTCATCCTCAGAGTGTCAATATATCAATTTTAAAAGGAATGACTTTCCCTGCTGTTTTTCCTCTCTTTGGGACTCAAGAGAATCACTTTTGTCTGTCCCTGCTTCTCAGGGTGGAGCCCTCTCTGAGGTATTTTAAGAGGTGAGTCCATCAAGGTAGCATGGATAGGCTCCATCCAAATACCTTTGTCATATTTTTTTCAAAGTAAACAAGGATAATAAACACCTAACATATTGAAGGTATTTTACATATTTTAGATACATTAATGCTTAAAGTGTCAATATCCTCTTTTAAGGGGAGAACTGAGGCACTAGGAAATGTACCCCCCAAAAAATCAACCAGTAAGAGGCAAAATCCAACCCAGGTGTGGTGGTACACGCTTGTAATCCCAGAAGCTCGGGAGGCTGAGGCAGGAGGATTGTGAGCTCAAAGCCAGCCTCAGCAGTTTAGTAAAGACCTGAGCAACTTAGTGAGACCCTGTCTCTAAATAAAATATAAAAGGGGGTGGGGGTCTGGGGATGTGGCTCAGTGGTTAAGTGTCCCTGGGTTCAATCCCTGGTACAAAAAAAAAAGAGACAAAATCTGGATTTAAACCCAAGCAGTTCAGAAATCACACTTTAAATTAATGCCCTATATATCTGGTAAACATTTAATTCAATAATGAATATTTTTTGAAGCTATGACAAAACTATGCATATTTTCCCCAAATCTCTCAAACTAATGGGCTCTTGCTATAAGGATTAAATTCAAGGCACATGACACTGTTAGGCCCATGGCCAGCTCTGAGGAGACCTGCCATACTTGAGCCTGGAGTTGAAGGGAGACAGAAAGGCAGCCAACCAAGGAGAATGGCTCTGCCTTCCTGACATATTCTCTCCACATTTTCTCCCTCAGTTAAGCCGAAGGTGACAGTGTATCCCACAAAGACTCTGCCCCTACAGCACCACAATCTCCTGGTCTGCGCAGTGAGTGGCTTCTATCCAGGCCACATTGAAGTCAGGTGGTTCTGGAATGGCCAGGAGGAGCAGTCTGGGGTCGTGTCCACAGGCCTGATCCAGAATGGAGACTGGACCTTCCAGATGCTGGTGATGCTGGAAACAGTTCCTCAGAGTGGAGAGGTCTACACCTGCCAGGTGGAGCACCCAAGCCTGACGAGCCCTGTCACAGTGGAATGGAGTGAGTGAGAAGCTTCCTGAACTTATAAATCCCTACCCACCAAGAATGAGACTTGGCTAACCTCTGAGTATAAGGTTTCTCTTCTCCCTATACCATAATTTCATTTGCTGCATGTTCTCCTTTCCGGTAACATAGGTCATGGGGAGTAGTCCTGTGATAGTTTCTACAAACACATATATGCCCTAGGGAAACAATTATGCCCAGTAGTTCAAAGAGATGTTGTAAGTATTTTGAACCTTTCCATAATATCATAGGTTATTGTCACTGTGTGGATTCAGCTTGACATGACCACAGCCATCTTGAATGGTACCACCATGATAGCCCCAGAGTAATCCTAGTTGGTTTTTCCTGCATAATTTTCTAGCAAATTATAAATAGACAAACCATTAGAGTGGTACGTGCAGGTTTACAACCAGACACTGGAACCAGAAATATGCCCTTTCTCTTTGATATTAACTGAAGATAAACCAGGTGCATTCCAGCTTCAATGAAATTACTTTCACCCTGAGCATTATGGACACCCTCCTTCTAATACAAATCATAAGATCTACTTGACACTGCTTCTGCTAAAAGATTGTGCTCTGTGCAATTCTAGTCTGTCTCCTTTTCCTTCTATCTCTTGGCACCATGGGACCAGTTATCTTACCTAGACCATGTTGTTCATTTATCATCTAGTTCAATGCTTGGACCCACGATATTGAAGGAAGCCACAAGGACTTAGATGTTCCCCAGTAGTAAGCATTTGAAAAAGCAAGGATTTGGTAGACCAGGTGCATGCTCTGTATTATCATGCCAATACAGTTAGATGTCACAGTATGGAAGATGGCATAAGTTGGGCCCTCTGGTCAACAAAAACAAAAGGTACCTCTAGGTTTTTGGTCACAGCTCTAGAAGGAAGCTGAAACTAGACACACTCCTGTAGAATAGAGTTTCTATAATGCTCTATTGTTGGGAGCTGCCACTAGGAACTGAGCGCCCCATGGGCCGCATATGTGTGAACTATGAGCACTGAATGCACGAAGTGGACTGAACAGACGTTGCCCCTCTTTTTGGGCAGGCAATGTGTGTGTCCTTTTCCCTTGCTCTATGATCCCCACACAGCACATGAAATGGGTGTGGCTTTCCTAGATGTCAGTCAATCTGCTGACAGCAAGATATCACTAAGCTAGACTCAGCCCCTGAAACCTGACCCCTTTGTCCTTTTGGGGATAGAATGTTCCATGGAACCTCCTCTTTTGTGTCCCCAATATAAGAATAAAGAATTACAGTGGCTTTCTCTCTCTTTTTCCATGGACCTCAAAGATTGGAGAGCTGTCTCAGATTTTGAAAAGTTACTTTTGTGTGTTTACATGCTTTCTTTGCCATTTTAAGTTGTTGGAATAGTCAGATTTGTGAACCCAGCATAAATCGCTAACTAGGATAGACGGCGATACCCTATTATAGTTGGAGTCACTGATCAAGACTTTACTTGTTGGGCTGGGACTATGGCTCAGTAATAGAGCACTTGTCTAGCATGTGTGGAACATTGGGTTTGATCCTTAGTACCACAAAAATAAATAGACAAAATAAAGGTATTGTATTTATCTACAACTAAAAAAATATTTAAAATTTAAAAAAATACTTCATTGGTCACAATGAACTGGTCCACCAAAAAAAAAAAAAAAAAAAAGTAGGCAGATGGCCTATTTCATCTCTAGAAGGTAGCTGAGACTATTTCACCAGCCTCAATCCACTATAATGCAGGCCCTTACTCTAAAAAAGTGGCATGCATATTTATAACAATGTTGTGACCTTTTCAACAACTTATAGTGGAAAATGTTGGGCCCCTTTACCTATGAAATTGCTTCATCACCTGCCTTTTAGAAAACATGGTGACAAAAGCATAAGGGCAGCCCAGTGCCTATGATCTCATAAGTACAAGACGGAGTGACCCTCATATCTGAAAATTATTGGTATACTTGGAGCAGCCAATGGATAACATGAGTACAAAAGGTACCTGTAGGTTTTTGGTCATAGGTAACTATCCCTTTTGATCTTGGACTCTAGACCTCCACAGGTCATGGCTTATGCCCTTAGTGGGCTAAAGGAAATACCTCAGACCACTTCCAGTCTAACATGCCATCTCACTGTTAGTTTCAGGAATCACTTACAGACCCCATCCAGTTAGCCAACTGTGTGTGCTCTGCTCCACTACACCAGCCATCAGCTGCCACTGCTGTGTTATCTAAGAGAGATGATGCCAACGGTATTGTCTTGTCGGATGACACATATTTAGCTTTATAAGCCCCTATTAAGCATCTATTTTTCCATCCATAGCTGAAATTGCAGTCTTTTTCTGTTTTCCCTGGAAGCCATGCAGTTATCAAGACAAAAAATTGTGTGTACATCTCTCGTATCACATACCTCATGTCATACATTGTTCAATCCCAGGGCTGCAAAGGCCCCACACATACTGTTTACCAATTCCAGAGAAAGAAATTTAGAGAACTCATCAGAGAGGTTTTGGACATTTTATTAACTACTCATTCCTTGGAGATGGGGGTCTAGGATTCAATGGAGAGACATGCCATGCCTACAAGCAGAGGAATATATACATGACAGGTTGCATGCCACTCACAGAAGGATTTTTTCAGATGTTTTATGAGTACAATCCTCTTCAACCAGGATCACTCTATTTAGATCTTCTCCTACAGATTGGAGATAAAGGAAGTGGCCAGCTCCCCCACCCCCCCACCCCTACTTTCCATTTTTCTCATTATCACATTCTTTTAGAGTCCTTATCTAACTCCAAGCTTTCCTAAGCACTGATTAGCACTTAACCCAACACATACCAAACAATTTTATCCTCTCCCTTCTATAGAAGACATATTAAATTGTTGGTTTGGTTTCAGGGACTCCTGGTGAAAAAAAAATGAGTGTTATTATTATTTGCATAATCCTCCCCCCAAATGCTTCTGTTGTTGCTGTGGATTCTTCTTATAAGTCAGACAAGTGGTTTCAAAGTGTGCTGACTACACAAAATTAAACCCCTCACAGATTAGGACATGTCTCAAGAAGAGAGTGTGTGAGAGATTGTAAGAGCTGGTTATAAGAGGTGAAAGTGTAGACTTAGCTTGGCATGACTGCAGCCATCTTGAGTAAACTGTCATGATGACCCAAAGTAGCACTAGATGTCTTTTCCTGCTTCATTTCCCAGCAAACAATGAATAAATAACAACTGCTAGAATGGTATATGGAGCTTTATAACTGGTCCCTGGTGATGAGAATGTTCCTAATATTACCTTAAAACAAACCAGGTATTCTGGCTTGAATGAAGTCACTTTTGTCTTAACTTAGATATATGCCCCTCCTTCTTCCTCAAACTGTGGGATCCACTTGGTCTTGCTGCTGCCAAGGACCACACTTTCATCATTATGTCTCACAATAAATTGCACTCTGTGAGATCCTATATCTGTTTCTTTGATCTCATGGCACCTTGGATTTCATTTTCATACAATGGGCCCAGGTTGTTTCAAAACAGTCACTTTCTTATCCTGACTCCAGACCCTGACTCTGGACTGGGTTCATGTTTCTGGTGCCCCTGCTTTGGGTTGTTCATTGAGATCTTAGAAGTGAAGCAATGCAGGGGCCTTGCTGACATCCAGAAGAACCAATATCAGGTTTTCCTTTCATTATCTCTGTCAACCTGGACTAGCTATGTAACCTCCGTGGGTCCCAGACTCTTCCTACATCAGGCAATATTTCAAGGTGATGACATTTTAATGAATTCAGTGCATGAATCTTGTAGCTGTTCAATGTGATTTTTAAATCTGTATTTCCAAGAATGTAGTCAAGCCTTCTTCCTCCAGTCTCAAAACTCTGTCTCTCATGGTCTCTAAGAGATATATTAGGGGCAAAAATCACTAAACCTGGCTTCTTTTCTCAGGGCCACAGTCTGAGTCTGCATGGAACAAGATGCTGAGTGGAGTTGGGATCTTTGCTCTGGGTCTTCTCTTCCTTGGGGTGGGGATGTTCATCTACTACAGGAATTAGGAAGGTAAGGAACCAGTTTGTAGCTGAGACTTTCTATAGACTTTTCTGGGGTAAGAAATAGGGCTTTGCTGGGGTTAGTTCTCAGGACACCTTATATAAAGTTTTTTCTTTCCCCAGGTGACTTCAGATTTCCTAGAAAACTGTAAATCAACAGTCTATAGTAACTATATCAAAACCTAAGGGGTTGTGGCTTATAGAGATAAAAGAAAGTTTAACAACTAGAGATACTGGGTCAAGAACCTGGGGAAAATGAAGGAAGAGTTGCTAAGTATTCTATTTGTGTGACAAGAGTTTCCTAGTCACACACTCTCAGTTTGTTCTCCACCCTCTGCCCTGGCTGGTTTGGGTTGTGGTGTTGAGAAATCTCAGATGGCATGGCATATCTAAGACTCAGGATATTGAGGCTGGGGGAAGATTTGCCTCCATATCTTTAAGTATCTATCTTCCTAGGATGCCAAAAAATTCAGCCAACAGGTAATGTCCTTTAATCCTCTCTTAGAGACAGATTTGTTTTCCCTACAACAGAAGGTAGAGGTGACCAGACCTGAGACAGAAATAAGGGGAAAGGCTTTGAGTCCAAATTTCTGATCAGGCAGTATGCACTAAATCTTCTTTCCACATAATAAAAGGTCTATGCAAGTAGCATTGGATTAGGAGACTTAAGAATTTTTTTTCTCTTTGTACTACAATGCTATCATGAGAGGGGAAAGGAAGCCATTTGCAAAATTAGGACTGAAATACCACTGTCCTCTGCCTTCTGCAGGATTCCTGAGCTGAATAGAAGGTGACAACACTGATGGAACCTCTCCAAGTCATAAAAAGGCTTCCTGCTTGGCTCTCCTTCTTCCACATAGACAGTGCATTCTCAGGACTTGGTTCTCTGTAGTTCAGTGACCCTGCAGAACATTTCCTTCTTGCTGCTTCCTGAGCCCCTGCCCCTGACCTGGAAGCTCCAGTACAGCCCCAGGGGGACCTTCTCTCCATTTTCTTCTGGACCCTGAATATTCAACTCTGACTGCCTCCAGAGGGTCTGAACTCACTTTGTGCCACATTATTTTATTCCATTTTCCTCAAATAAACATGGAGTGAAAAATCATCTGCTTCAGAGTTTTAAGGAAAAGAAAGGAAAGAGAAATGAAGGACTGCATCACAATATAACAATTCCTTTCATTTTCATATAAGTGCATGAGATATTCCACTTGTTAAATAGGTGGAGTTATCCTTTCCCTGCATACAGATATATCAAACAGGATGCACTACACCATGGGGCAAATGATTTTTACTTGTCAATTTAAAAATTGGTTCAGAATTTTAAAAGACAATGCCCCAAAGCACAGACTATAACAAATAAAGCAAACTTGATGGAAAGTACTTAATAGAGAACAAGCTAGAAAAATAAATCAAAACTTTTTGGGGGTGACGGTGCTTGCCTAAAACATTGTGTAACTTTCAAATCAATCTATGGATCAAAATCCACAGACTCTATTAATATACTATTATGAAGAAGTTTCTGGGAAAGGCACTTAAATTGGATGAGAAGATGGAGGGTTCTGCTCTTGTGTTCCATCTGAAGAGTCATTTTCCAATATAAGTCAAATCAAAGAGCAAAAAATCAGTTCTGAAGTTTATCTCAAAGTAATAACCATTTGGACATGATTTCTCCACTGTTAGATACCACTTTTATTTTATTTTTATGCCTGTTAAAATTATTAAAATGTATATATTTATAAAAAAATATATTTTAAGTCATACTATGAATTATTTGTATAAAGCAGATTCTCCTATAGGAATTTGATGAGTAGATATTGGTTGATATCTGTTCTCTTAGATCCCAGGGTTGTAACCTTACTCTGGTTTTGTTCCCACTGATGAACAAATGACTTGTCTCATTTTATTTTAGATCCACAGTGTGAAATTAATTGAAAGGTAGAACTAAAATCTATGGCTCTCTTATTTCAGTGAAGGTGTTTTCTGGTAAGAATAGCAGGAAATCCAATCTAATTAGTTCTGTTTTTTCATAACTTGCTGTGATACATAGCAGGGGGATTCAAGGTGGGGCATCTCCAGGGCTGCTTGAGTCAATGGGCCAGTGGCTTCTCCAATGATCTTCATCATTCACAACGTGCTGAGATGGTAGGGCACCTCCTGCACCTTTAGCTTTCATGTTCTCTCACAACAATTTCTAAAGGCAGGAAAAGGAAACTTCTTCTTCTTGTGTGTTTTTATAAGGCCTAAGTTCCCAGAGGACCACAGATTACAGTCATGGGCTCCGTAAACTATGATTCAGCTTTTGTGGAGTGGACCTGTTGCATGTGTGAAGAAAAAGAGCAAAATCTTTCCTGTGTTGAAGGAAAGAAATGATGGATGGAGTAGGAGAGAATGATTTGGGGTAGGGAAAAGTAGTTCCAGACACCATTAGGTTGTTAATGATTTAAGTTAATTCCTCATGAAGGCCTATAAATTCTTAATAAGCATCCTCTATTCAAGGTTTTGAGTATTTAAAAAATATTAAATATTAAATTCCTCCCTTTAAACTAATTACAAGAAAACAAAAAGCAAAAAGATTGCCTTTTTAAACTTAATACTCTGAAATGTGGGGTTTTTTTTGAGGAAGTTATATTCTCAAGGTTTATGTTTTAAAAGAGGCATAATAAGGAATGAAAAGCTATTGGATGTTAATACATTTCATACACCTATTTTAATAGATACGTTTTTGTTCCTGAGACCAGAATCAAAACCCTGATCATGTATTAAGATACATGGGTGGTTTCAATTTGTTGACAAAATGTATTAAAAACACATTCATTTCAAGAAAATAGATCTGCGATGAATAAAACTTGAAAATATAAAGAAAGTATAAAATTAATAGTGCATTTGTTATTATTTCTATTACTATCATCACCATTATTATAATTACATTTAATAACAAAGAGGCTTTCTAAAACTTACACTTTGCTGGAGTGTTAATGTTGCAACTACTTTGGAAAATAGTCACTTTCTTAAAGAGTTAAATACATATTTGTCATATGACCCAGCAACTTTATTCCTTGAAATCTACCTAAGCAAAATCAAAATGTGTCCACACCAAGATATGTGTATACATGTTCAGAGCAGCATTAGCCACAATAGCCCCATGCTGGAAACAATCCAAATATCCATCAACTAGTAAATGGATAAATAAAATACACTGCACCCATACAATGCAATACTATTTGACAATGAAAGGAAACAAAATGATGATATATGCAACAAAACTGATGGATTTTAAAAGCATTGTACCAACTGGAATAAACAACACAAGAGTTTATGATTCCATTCACATGAAATACAAAAGACAAATATGATCAGTGGGTATAGGCTTAGAATGGGGGGTAGGGATTATAAATAAACAGGAAAACTTTTGTAGAGATAGATACATTATAAGACTGAGTTGTGATAGTTGCACAAATTATTGATTTACTAGAGTCATTTAATTTTGCCTGTACAATGAATAGATTTTGTGATGTGTAAATTTTATCTACTAAAACTTTTAAGATATTTGTAAAGTGAATCTTCCTAAGCAAAACAGAAAACCCAGAAGATAAAAAGAAAATATTTTGAATAAAATTATAAATTCCTTTGAATTGAAAAAATAACAAAAGAAAGAAAAAGATAAAAAAGAAAGCTATGATCTCAGTAAAAACTTGAGGAACACAATTCAGACAATGGGCTAACATTCTTACTATATAAAATTGTCAACAAACCAACAAATCAATGAAAAAAATTCAATAATAAATTGGACAAAGGATACATGACTGTGTACAGAAGAGAATATATGAATATCAACTAAACATAAAATATTTAAACTCACCAATAATTACGAATAAATGCAAATTCATATAATGATATGATGAGATATTTCTCCTCCCAAATTGGCAAATATAATAGCTTGTTTTTGAATCAAGAACTTAGAAGATCTTATGGAGAGGGATTATCCATAATATATATACTATTAATATCTACATAATAATCTATATAATATCTATACTATTAACAGGAGTGTGAATGGGCAGCAGCTGGATAGTATCTACTAGCTTTTAAAATGCAAATGTTAAATCCATTTCTTGTAATCTATCTTAAAGAATGAATCTTACATGAGCCCAAGCATACTTTAAGTTGGCTATTAATTCTACTAGGACTGAAAAAAAAATAAAAATATCTTGCAAATTCTGAAAGAAAAAATGACAAATTTGTCATGCTTATAAAAATTCTATATTACAAAGTATGTGAGGTGACAATATACTACAAGATGACATTTAGATATTATGCATGGCAATATGAGCATGAATTGACATGCCCAACTGGGTGGTTTGGATAATTCAGTATTTTTACCCTAGGAGTTTACAGTCTAAATTATCATATTTTTAGCCAAGATGGCAGATAAAAGATGTAAGAAGAAAAAAATTCTGACTTTTTAGATAGATGACAGATATATTATGGTATAGTCATTTTGGGGGATAATGCATGGGCTTTAAATGAATGCACTAGGACTATAGTTTGTAACAAGGATTAGAACAAAAAAAAAATTACAAACTATAGTTCCAGTTAGCACATGGAACAAGGCAAAGGCCATCTTTGTTACTGTAACAACAACATGTAAACTAAACTAAAAGAATCAACTGGAAAAATGTTATTTTTAAGTACTCCAAAGAACTATAGATGCAAAGAGTTTTTAAAACCTATATAGAGAGAAGTTCTGCTTAATTGAGCTGGGGACAAGTGTCCACTCTGATCCTTTGGGTCATCTCTAAATCTTAACATGAGTGGGAAAAGAGACCTACCACAGAAGGGGAGACTGTGACAGGGCAGAGAAACCAGAAAACTCTTAAATGTCCCAGGGGGTTTGGGTGATAGATTGAAATCTATAGAGTTTTCCAAATATAACATGTGTCTACTTTTTCCTGCTGGTGGAGTCCCTTTTCACAACATTTGCTGAGTTCATGATGGGGGTGTAGGAACTTTGGAGGTAGACAGAAGGCAGAAAAACATCTTTATAGTTTTGTACAAACAAAAAATCACTAAGAAAGTCAAGATATAATACTATATATATATATAAACATTGTAATAATAATACATTTAACATAGAATCTCTACTGTGGCCATAAAACTAGTCTTGATAAATTTAAAAAATTAAAGTGATACAATATATATTCTTTGACCACAATTTTATCAAATTACAAATTAATAAGACTGATAAATTCCCAGTATCTTTGGAAATGAAGCAATATACTTCTAAACAATATATGGATTGACACAGAATAACTCAGGAGAGAAATTAGAAAATATTTTAAAATAGAGGTGTATTAAAATGGATTTTCAAAAAAAATAATTTGTTTTAGTTATACATGGACACAATATCTTTATTTTGTTTATTTATTTTTATGTGTTACTGAGGGTCGAACCCAAGGCATCACATGTGCAAGGCAAGCATTCTGCCACTGAGCCAAAACCCCAGCCCAGATTTCCAAAATTTTTGATGTGCAAGTAAAACAGTTGTTAGAAACTTAAGGGTTTAAATCTTATATTATAAAATTATAAATTTATTAAAACCAGACATCTAAATTTTTAACAAAAATCTAGGAAAACAAAATAAATTTAACTTAAAAGTCCAAAAAAGGAAAAAGAAAATTAATAAAATTGAAAATGGATGTATATCAGAGAAAATGAACAGAATCAGAAGGTTTTGGGGTTTTGTTTTTGTTTTTGATAAACAACCTTCAAAACCAATAAGGAAGAAAAACAAAAAAATCTGAAAAATGAATTGTAACCATCTGAATGAAATAGATGACATCCCTACAGCTCCTACGGATATTAAAAAGACAGTAAAGGACACCAAAAGAATTTTTTATCATTAGATTTAGCATCTTCAATGAAAATCTGAAAAACACAATATTTCACTGCCTGCTTCTGTGTAAAAATATATTCTTCGAAATATTGTCTTTGAAAAAACAGTATTACACTATCTACTTCTTAATTTTTTTTAAACCTAGTGGTTTAAAAACTACAGCCACATAATAATTTCTCATAGTAATGGGAATTGACCAAGTTCAGCTGGGGGGCTCTCACTGGGGTCTCCCATGTGGTTGCAACCAGAGGGAAGCCGGCTCAGGTCCTTAAGAGGCTCAACTTGGATACTGGGACACCCTCTGCTTATAGTTCCAGGACCTCAAATGTGGCTTATGTGGTTCCCCAAGAATGAAGACAGGGCTCTTAGGCTAAGGGCACAGCATCCCAAAAATATGTTTTTCAAGAGAGAAAAATAACAGCTGTAAGATTTCTTTAGACCCAACCTCAGAGTTGTGGGGTGTGGGACAGGTGCATGGAGTTAGTTCTGCATACATGGCATACATTAAGGGCTTCTGAGTGGCAGGCCACTCCCCTCGTGCTAGGTGTGTGAGCAGCAGGCCACTTACCCCGTAGGCAGAGCCCTGGGCATGAGGCCATGTTTTGCAGTCCTGACACTTGCTTCAGGGCCTGCTCCTCAATTGGTCACTACAAGGACAGTTGGCCAGAATTTGTACTGGTGACTGCTTGTAATCTGCTTGCTCTGGCCAGCTCCTCAATTGGTCACTGCAAGGACAGTTAGCAAGAAAGTGTATTAGTGGCTGCCTATAGTCTGTCTAGCTACTGCCTGAGTATATATACATGGTAACTGCACAATAAAGTCAGATCTGCTTCCTGCTTGGTCTCCAGAGGTCTTGATTAGCAACTCTGTAGCCACACTCTCCTCTACCCTGTTCTGTGGACCTCCTCGCTGGATGAGAGAGAGCCCATGCATTATTGTCTCACATGCTATTTGTCAACAGAATCAGCCCAGATTGAAGGGGATGAGATATAGAACAACAATGCCCTTTTGAGATGAGTAACAGATAATGTGCACCCTCTTTAACCTATCCCAATTAACTTTTTAAAACTCACTAAAAGAGAGAGAGAGAGAGAAATTGTGCAGTAAATCAGTTTATTTTTCTCAAATTCATCTTCCAAAAACAATTAAAGGCCCACTTTGCTTCAGTGTTAAATTCCACTAAATAACTTCAATTCATCTGGAATTGTTTGTTACTGGTGATCTGAGTGTCATCATAAACTTTATTAAGGGTTCAAACAACCTAGTAGTGTTTATTGAAAGACTGTTTTCTGTCATGCTATCATAGACACATGTTTGGGGATGGGTCTGTTTCTAAATTTCTATTCTGTTCTGTTGTCTTATTTGTCTGCTCTTGACAAAACACTATGATAACTAACAATCATATAGTAGGCCTTGATATGTTATGTTTTTCCAGTTGTGTTATAATTTTCAAAAATTTCCTTGGCTAACCTAAGACCTTAGCAAATGCATATGAATTTTAAATTCAGCTTGATGATTCCTTCATACCTTGAAAAGAAAAAATGAAAGAAAAAGAAACAAAATAGCAAGCAAATAAAAAGCCTTGACATGACTTTTAATGAGATTTTATTGAATACATCTGTAATTTGGAGAGAACTGACATTTTAAAAATATTTAGTGTTATAATCTCTAAACTGGGTATTTTCTCAATTTGCTTATATCTATTATTTCTCCCAATGATGTTTTATAATTTTCAATATAATTTTTTCCAATATTTTGTAAGCTTTATTCATAGGCATTTGATAAGTTTGTTACTGTTGTGAAAGTTATCATTTTCTTGATTTTGTTTTCTGTTTCTGATAGAACACAATGTAATTGGTTTTGGTTATGCTGACCTTATATCCAGCAACTTTATTAAATTTGCTTATTAGTCTGTGAACTTTTCTATTATGTTTGTTTTCTAAGTGTCTGCTCTTGTCAAGAGTAAATAATGACAATTTTACCTTCTTTGTAATCCTTACACATTTTATTAACTTGTTTTGCCAGCTTTCATTGTCTAATACCTCTAGTACTCTAGACATCAAAGGGAGATTTTTAAAAATTCTGCTTCTGGTTCTGATGTGTGCAATAGGATAGCTATCTTTTCTCACATCGAGGAAGTTTCTTTTTATTACAAGTTAGCGAATAGTTTTTTTTTTTTTTTTAATTAAGACCCCTTTCTAAGTTCTGGAGCAGTTTGTTACAAAGCTAAAAATACTCTCACACTATGATTCAGAAAATGTATTACTAAGTGTTTACCCAAATTAGTGGATAACTTATATCCACACAAAAACCTGTATGGATATTTACAGCAGCATTATTCATAATTGTCCCAAATGGGAAGCAACCGAGCTATCCTTCAATAAGTTAATAGATAAAACATAGTATATCCATATAGTGGAGTGTTAATTCAGCATTCAAGATATCAAGCTATGAAAAGACATAGAAGAAACTTAAGGTCCTCTTACTAAGTGAAAGGAGCTGGTCTGAAAAAATCTATATATATTTGCAATTATATAACATTATAGGAAGGGTAAAATTATAGAGGCATTAAATAGATCAGTATTTTCCAGGGGTTCATGAGCAGGAGGGGAGAGATTATTAGTTGGAACACAGAGCATTTGTTTAGGTCTGTAGAACTGTGCTGTATGATATTGTAATGGCGAATATATGGCTTAACATATTTATCAGAACCCATAGAACTGTGTGATTTAGAGTTAACCCTAGTATAACTATGTTCTTTAGCTAAGAATAAATGTCAGTATTATAATAAATATTATCAGTATTATAACAAGTGTACCAAACTAATGCAAGATGTTAATTATAGAAGAAACTGGATCAGGTGATGGAGAGAAGAGGCTGTGGAGGAACTCTCTGTACTTTCTCTGAATTTATTTTTGTAAAGTTAAAAATGTTCTAGGGGCTGGGGATATGGCTCAAGCGGTAACACGCTTGCCTGGCATATTTGGGGCGCTGGGTTCGATCCTCAGCACCACATAAAAACAAAACAAAGATGTTGTGTCCACCAAAAAATGAAAAATAAATATTAAAAAATTCTCTCTCTATCTTTAAAAAAATGTTCAAAAACTGGTCTATTTAAAATGTTTTTCTTTTTACATGGAGGATATGGATTTATTTTTTCTTTTTTATTACATACCCATCTAAATTTTAATGTATTCTCTGTTGTAAATCTATAACATACATATGTATTACATATTATATATGTAATATGTAATATTATGTAATAGAAACACTTGTGCCTAGTCTATCCTTAAAATTCTTAAAATTATGCATTAATTCTCTTGCCATGGGTAGAGAAACTTTACTGAATTTATTAGTAATTGTTGGCTTGTGATTGTTTATCCCCATCCTTCTCCTCTAGGATTTTTATCAGGCCATAGAAATTTTAAGGAAAACAGTAGAATTTTTTCAATAATTGGCATCATTAACCATGGTTCCTAATTACTTGCCTTATATTTTTCCTTTAAGTCACATAATGACTCAATGCAGTAAAAACTAACATTTATGTTTTCATGAGGAATTTGAGGCAAAGGTAAGTATGATACCAGTGAATATATAACTAGTAAATGATAAGCCAACATGGAACCCAAGTCTACTTCACTTCCACAGAACTTATTGGCCAGTTGCCACACTGTCATGAACAGTCTTCAAGATTTGTAGTAGATTCACATAACCATTTTAGAGATAAATATCATCCTAGTTTCACAAATGATAATTCACTATGTTTCAAACCTTCTTTTCTTCATTTTAATGCCATATCTAGCAGTTTTTCAAGGATACATCTCTAGGAATGAGACTTCCAAGAACGAGTCAGACTATTCTCCCAGTAATGAAACAGGTGTCTGAGACCATGGTCTAATAGAATGGGTAATGCCAATCTTCAGTGCCCCATCTCATTCCTCATTGAGTTTAGAATGGTTGATGTTGATAAGCATGTGAATCCTGTTATGTCTGTGGATCCTATTCTCATCTGATTCCCAATCTACTCCCTTCTGTCCTCCTCTGTCTGTTGAACTCATTATCATATGCCACACCCCGAGGTTTGAGATTCATTACACTGAACATACATTATGTTCTTGGAGGCCCAAGAATAAAACAGATTCTGAACCTGTTGTTCAGTAGAAAATTCCCAGAAAACCAACCTGCTCTAGGTTTCCCAGAAGAGGACTAGGCCCAGCAACAGGACTGACCATAGATGCTTGAAATTAGACCAAGCCCTAGTGAGACTGGGATTTTCTAATTAATTCTAGAGCTTATAAGATACATTCAACATTAAGACACTTCAGGATGGAAGAATGGAAGAACTGAACATATTCCCCGGAACCTTCCCTCTCCCCACAAAGAACTGGCTCAGATACTGAAAATTCCACTACAATCATTCAAAATAGTTTATTGTATGTTAAAAAACAGTTTGGAGAAACTCTAAGCAATAAGTACACAGGATGATGTCTATGCAATGTTAAGAATGTTTTATTGTAGAGATAGAATCCTACAGGATTCATGCCAGAGGAATTGCATTGTGCCAATATAACAATGGGAAATAGAGGGAAGGGGCAATAGACAAGGAAGCCCAGCAGGCCATTAGAATACAGAGAGGTGGAGGAAAGCCATCACAGTCTTGAAATTTAGGGCTGAATATGGCTCTTTTCACAGAGGTGAACACTGGTATCATCAGCTTTGGAAAGCTAGTAAAGCAGAAACTTCTTCATTGATCTTCTAAGAAAGGTCATCATCTAGAAGAGGACACAAAAGTTATTAAAGAGCTTAAGATGGATAAATTTGAGCTCTTTCCTTTGGATTTCTTCATCTTCCCTCTATCATTTGACTTTGGAAAAGTCCTTTGATATTCTTCTAACCTTTAGTAGATATGACATTTCCAATGCCAGCTGTCAACATCACTTTGAGCAAAATAATGCTTTGCCTTATTTTGGATGTTCTGATAGCACTTTTAAGACAGGAGGATCAAAAACAGGCATTGGCTTCTGAGACAGTTCCATTTCTTTCAGTGATTCTACCTAACCCCAAGGGTGCCAATCTTTGGAAATGCTCCTGTACCAAAGCCCTGTCTTAGGAAAAATAGTCCAGAAGTTTCCTAAATATTGAAGCTTACTCTCCTAAATACTAGGATGTTGTATTATAATTCAAAACAATGACTTGAGGTGCTGAAAATTATTTTTAAGACTATGGGTATGACCTAGGAGAAATTTATGAAAAGAGATGACAGATCCTGAAGCTTTGGGATACTAGATGATGCCTATGTCTGGTTTGTTCTAGCAAAGAGAAACCAAGAGATATAGCTTTTCCGATCCTCCTTCCTAAGGTATAACTCATGCTTTTCCCTGTTTTCCTCTTTCCCAAGTCTCTAAAGATGTCCTTCTCTGATCATGCCTGACCCACCTTCACTTGTCTCACAGGGGCCCTCGGCGTTCTCCTGTATGGCTTTTTTGCGTGCCCTTGATAATGAAGATGGTCCCCATGATGATGCCCACTAGACCCACAAGCAGGCCCAGGGCACACACCACATTCTCTTTAGTTTCTGGTAGTGAAGTTTGCTCTTCAAACGCTGGGGCAAAAATAAAACAGAGTAAATGGTAATGCATGTGGTAAGGAACAGCATTTAGGGTTAAATGTAGTCAATAGTATAGTTATGAATAGTTGAAAGAAGAGAAAGAATGAGGTGTTGGTGAAATTACAGATTAAAAAGTTGAAGAAGGTGGATAATGGAAGAACACAATGGTATGAAGTGTAGCAGATTTTATGATACGCTCTGAGTTCTAAATGACCAGATGTAAGCATCATAGCAGGAAACTTAAAGAGGACTGAAGGATATTCCATACCCCAGTGTTTGAGAAGAGGTCTCTCCAAACCCAAGTGGTCCACCTCGCAGTCATAGAAGTCTTCATTGGAGGGCAAGAAAGGGAGATAGTGAAACTTGCGGAAAAGTTGGTCTTTCCTGGGTAGAAAGACTGTCTCTGACACTCCTGTGGTGACAGGCTGTCCATTTTTAAGCCATCTGACATTGACCACTGGAGGGGAGAACTTGTCGATGAAGCAAATCAGGACATTGGGCTCTCCCAGTTCCACAGGACCACTGGAGAGCACTGTCACTTCTGGAGGTACTAGGGGTACACAGAACAGAAATTAGCTTTATCCCTTAGGCTTGCTCCTCTCTCTCCCCCAATGACTTGTGGTACAAATTGACCTAGTGACTCTAAACCCAACCAGTTGAAATTGTGCCCTGAGAAGTCTGAGCCACAGTCTCAAGACACCTGGCTCTGATGCTCTGGAGCCAATATTCAGAAAAGAGATGACAGATCCTGAAGCTTCGGGATACTAGATGATGCCTATGTCTGGTGTGTTCTAGCAAAGAGAAACCAAGAGATACAGCTTCTCCGATCTTCCTTCCTAAGGTATCACTCAAGATAAAATCTTCAAGGATATTATCCCTGGCTCCCCCAACATGGACAGTGAGTTCATGAGTGGCCATGGATGACAGAGACAAGACTTGAGCACATCAAGAAAGGCACAAACTCAAAATTTTGGAGTCCATGGCAAGAGAATCTGGGGTTTGTTTATGGTTAGGGTGAGGCCTCTGGGAGGGAAAGTCACAATAAACGACAAATCACTTGAAGTATCTATGTTAAAGCTTTGGATCCCTACACCCAGGAGCGCAGCAGAGAGAAGAGAAGGGAGTGGTACCATTGGAGTCCCAAGTGTTGTTGGAGCGCTTCATCATGATGTCTAGGTTGGCTTTGTCCACAGCTAGATTGGCCAATGCACCCTGAGCCTCAAAGCTGGCAAATTGTCCGAATTCTTTAAGCCTCCAGACTGTCTCCTTAATTTTCGAATCCACATGTAAAATCTCATCACCGTCAAAGTCAAACATATACTCTCCTAATTCATCAGGGTGCAGATAGAATTCTGCCTGGATGATGGTATGGTCCTCTGAAATGCAGAAAAGGGAGTTAAGAAGGGAATCAGGATGGGGAGATGAAGAAGACATATGCATGTGAGCAGGAGGTGATGGAGACAGACTGAGCCAAATTAAATGGAGGAAGACAGAATGAGTGACAAGGTGAGAACAAGGTGACAGACAGCCAAACTGAACAAAGCTGGAAAGGAAGAGATGAGGAGACACTGTTAGAGAGGTGGACTGAAGGATATGATAGCTGAAAGTCCAGCCTCTTATGAAGCTATTAATTGACTCCACTTGACTAGCTGGGAAATATTTTCTTTTCAGAAATCTAGCAGCAGCTCCTAAGAGAGGAGCTGCTATACTTTACCCAGGTATCAAATATACTTGGGCCAGAATTCCAGAACATCTCCTTCTCCCAACACTGTACTAAGAAATATTGTTTGAAAGGTTAAGTTCTGAACTCTGAAATCAAACAAAATCTTGAATTCTTGGGTTGGGGAATGTAGTTCAATGGTAGGAGTGTTTGCCTAGCACATGCAAGGCCCTGGGTTCAAAACTCAGCACTGCAAAATAGGGGGTAAAAAAAAAAACAAAAATAAAAAAAAAACCTGAAGTCTTGTTCAGTTACTTACCTAGTGATCTTCAGCAGATTTTTCTACCAACTTATGTGTAATTTTCCAATTACAGTTCTGCTGTGATTTTGATTCTACTGTGAGTTTTTTTTTAAGATTAAATGAGATGAGATTAAGTAATTTCCTGGAGTGTCTTCAAACCTCTAACAAGCATGCTTCACATTTTAAGGTCAGAAACTGCTCTGTATTTAAGGACCAGACCCATGGAAAATACAACTAGGGTCTGAGGCACCCATAAAATTAAGATTTAGATCTTGCACTATTGTACAGCACCTACCTCCCTGATACCATGAATAGCTCTTTGAGAAGGATAATGATCTGAATTGAACTTAGTAATCTGACCTTTATCTTAATGCTCCTTATATTGAGATGGTCATTATGGGACAAGATTATGATTGATATTAATAATAACTAACCCCAAGGGAATAAAAAGAAAAGCTATAGTTGGAGAGTATGCAGCCTCCAAGGTATGTGAAACTGAAAGGAAAGTGTTTCTGTGTTCAGGCTTCAGAGATAAGGCAGATTTTAAGGTTTGGCTGTTTATAAATACACCTAGGGATCTATTTAGCATTTGCATCTATGCACCAACAACTAAATTCTGACTACCATTTTCCAACCCAGGAGGAGGGCTCTACCTTTCCAGGTAAACATGCCAATATAGGGCTCTTTCTGTGCAGTAGAAACCTATAATGGCATTATGTCTCTGGGATCTGGGTTATTCCTTTGCTCATTTCCATTCTATAGGGCCACTCTGGGAGAATACTTTCCCACAACATGTATTTACAATAACACAAATATTTGTTCTGGATATGGCAGAAAATAATATCAGACTCTCTACTTGTTCATTTGTCTATGCTCTTGGAAATATTACTAAGTAACAGTGACCACAGACAATGTAAGATCTACTGTAGCAGGGAAGGAGGTGGGTGGCTGTCACTATCCCAAGAAACAGTAAATTAAATGCAATATATCAGCACATCTGTCCCCTTTCTTGGATAGATGTATTTTGGTGACTTTACTTTTTTAGTGATCTTCAATATAATGCCTGTGCTCAAAATATGCTGACAGAATTTACCTGCCAAAAATTATCATGTATTCAGTTAAGAACACTGCTAATAATGTCTCATTTTTTTCTCTTTTAATTCTAACAAAATTATGTGATGTTTCCAATATTTGGATTTTACCAAGATTCCTGAAAGAAAAATTAAAACCCAGAAATGTTAAATGTTAATGCCTGTCAGAAAAGTATGCCCCTGCACCCCCGGTAAGTTTGGCTTTTATCATATTAGTGGTATTAATTAATGTGAAACTGTTTTGATCCTCCAAACTAAATTCGACTTATTTCAATTTATGATGAGGGAAGAGTTCATCCAAACTATATTTTATGCTTTCAGATTCAGACTCTCAAACTTTTCTTTCACTCCAAAGATTGCCTTGCAAATACCCACAATTCATTTCTCTAAAGCTTTCCTGTCTGCTATCCTCAGTTTTTATTTTTCTTAGCACCTACCTTTGATAGCCCATGATTCCTGAGGGCTCATCAGGACAGCCATGAAGAAAAATCCTAAAACCATGACTTCACTTCTGGCCATTTTCTTCTAGAGTGCTTTGATGGGGGGTCGGTAGAACTCACAAGTGAGGCAGAAGAGGCAAAAATAAAAGAACACAAGATTAAAATTCAAATTAGTTGGGCTTTAGCCAATCAGAAAAATATTTTGCGATGACACATCTGTTGCTAGGAGAAGACTTTTGTAAAGGATCCAGGACAAGAGATAGTAGTCCAATGGTGGGGGGGGGGGAAAGACAGTTCTTAAACAAGCAACAAAAATATCCAAGTTTTTGAGAATGTTGGTCAATCATCCACACATTCTTCCATCCTAATCCAAGTTTTGGAAAAGGGTTTTACCTGAAGAAAAGAATTAGTGGAAATAAGCTAAAGTGAAAGTTGAATACGATACAGATCCTGCCTCTAGGCCAAGACAACAGGGAAGGGTGTTGTTGTTGTTGTTGTTTAATATGTTTTTAGTTGTCAATGGACCTGTATTTATTTATTTGTGGTGCTGAGAATCAAACCCAGTGCCTCACACATGCTAGGCAAATGCTCTACCACTGAGCCCCAACCCCAGCCCCAACCCCAAAATGAATCATCTAAAGAGAATGCCTGGATTTGGGCAGTACAGGGTGACAGAGCTTCACTTAAGAAGCTCCTTATGGATTCATGCTTCTCTTTTCAATGTCCTGGATCACTGAATGACCAACTCAGACCGCGATCTTGGGGTCAGTGGCATTATGTTGTATTTAGAGGACATTGGAAGAGAAACTCTTGAGCTTCAACACTCCCAAAGATTGAGAGGGAAGGAAAGCTACACCTTTAGTAGTGGTTAACAGAGATAATGGGCTGTGAAGAGAGGAACTTCTCCCAGTTTCTGCCAGACCGGAGAGATTCTGTAGAGAGAATCTGACCTGGGAGACACAGGTCAATGAATGAATTGGGCCCAGTTTATTCTACTGGGCACTCAGGGTAAGAGCCCAGAGGAGATATTGCCATGTCTTAAGATTATGAAAGCTCTTCTCCTGTCATATGACTATTAAACTTCTGATGCAAAGAATATATTTTGATGTTCTCCATAGAGAATACTGAAAGTTAAATGTCTCTGAATCTCCTGTTTCTGAAAATATAGTGCAATGGAAAGAAAATGTTAAGTTACACCTAGAAAGGACTGAAATTCCAATATTTCCAAGGAAGAACAGGCTGGCAGTGACATCCCATCAGGTGGTGAGTCTTTCATTTAACCTCAGTCATGACATGTTTGTTTAGGGTAGATGCTGTGCTGAGTGAGGTCTTATCCTGACCTGCAGCTGCCCTCACACATCAGGAGGGCATCACTGATTTTCTGATCACACCCAAGGGCTTTCAACATCCTGTATTATTGACTCCTAGATCACTAAGAGGAGACCCATACCACAGTCCTGCCCTAAAATAGTTTGGGTATCCATCTCTCACCAGATGAGAGTTCTGCAGTGTCAGTCTCTGCTGAGAGTCTGGTTCTATGATTTAGGCTCATTGTTTCCTCTTTCAGAGGCAAAGCTAAGTTGTATAATTTTTCTGTGTACCCTGTGCTGGCTGCCATCATACCTTGTCCTTAAAAGGTGCTTAATAAATGCATGGTAGATTCAAAGACACTTTACATGTCATAAAGCCCCTTCATCCCAAGGTATTGCTTAGCAACTTATGATTTTGTTTAGTCCTAATCCACTGATTGGTTCTGCTCATGAGATTACCAAATTTGAGAGACTTCAAAAACAACTTTCAGTTCCCCTCCTCTGTGATTCAAGAGAAGTTCCTATATGGACGCTACTCATGGTTTCCTGTTCTCCCAAATTCTAGTTTCCTGTGTGCTTGAGGGGATTTCTGAGGTCACCTGAGTGATCTCTTTATGGTGATGGTAAGTGGTGAGGAACACTGTCATTCAGGATTGTCCTGCTGTACCCATAGACATTCCAAACAGAATTGAATCTATTATAAAGAAGTACACCTTGAAACTGTTGGGGAGTCTGGAAGAGCAACAGTGAGTGCACTTTCAGCTTTAAAAGAGGTTAGGGGGGCTGTGATTGTGGCTCAGTGACTGAGCACTTGCCTCATGCATGTGAGGCCCTGGGTTTAATCCTCAGCACCACATAAAAACAAAATAAAAATAAAAAAATAAAAAAATGCCCTTATTTGAAAAAAAATAATAAAAAATAAAAGAGGTTAGGAACCTGTGGGAAGCCCTCCTGCCATCTCAGTTCCTCTAGAGCCCTCAGGGAGTGGAATGTCTGCTGTGGTTGTCACTCATGTCTGCTGCTGCCAAAACTCATGTCCTTGAAACCCTGGGTCCTCTGTGTGAGGTGGCTCCACACAATGCTGAGTCTCACTGGAAAAGTGTATGTTCAGAAAATTTGGGTTGAGCAGAAGCAGGGAGATGTAATATTCTTGCTTTTGTTCCTTAAGATACAAACAGGACCATAGAAATAAATGGAAATTTTATTAAAAATTACTAAATGTCAATGCATATAATATCTGTATATCTTCTATCCATCTATCATCTCTTCACTATCTCACTCTGACCCTCCCATAGTACAAATACTTAAGACCAGAGGAAATATTCTTGCAGAGTAATCCGTTAGAACTTGGGAATGAAGGATCTTCCACATTGAGCTGGGACCTCAGTACTTTACATACTTGCGTAGTCTAAATTCTGAGAACCTTCAATTCCCCTTACAGCTTCCCTTTCCTGACCCCTTTCCCTTGGTACTCGGGTGCTTCATGGTGTTTTTCCCTACTGAGGACTTCCCCAGAGAAGTGCAGAGGTTATGTTATGTAAGCATTTCATTCCCAACTCACTACTCAAGAAATTCTGTGTCACTTCTCCACTTCCTAAAAGGCGGTAGAAGCTAATCTGCTGAAATAAATTCTCCATCAGAATGGAAACCGGGAACTGCTGGTATAAGCAAATATGCTAGGGTGGCTGGATGATGGGACTTCCTAGTGTGACCTGTATGAACAAAGGGCTCCATAGTGACTTGGTTCATCTTGAACCTGGGAGGATGACAGGTTAAGAAACTGATTCATTCTCTGTTCACCTCTACCTGAAACAATGTTTTAAAGATCCAAGTTCTCTTCACACAGCCCTTCAGAGGTGTGAAGTGACACTTCCTTACTTGAGTAGTCTCTGTAAATAAGGAAATGCAGGAGAGAGAGAGAGAGAGAGAGAGAGAGAGAGAGAGAGAGAGAGAGAACACACTCTGAACCCACATCTCAGGATATTTCCCTACAGAAATTCCCAATGTTCTTGTCTATTCTAAAATGCACAAGCTGAACCTTATAACTGAGAGACTGTGAAGGAAAAGATTCACTTAAAAAGTCATCAAAGAAGCCTTAGAGTAATTGCCTCCAACAGCTGCCCCGTGCGTCCCTTCAACCTCTCGATCCTCTCACCCAGCACCTCCTCCTATTCTGCAGATGTTCTGCAACTTGTTTTCAGAGTTGCTTCCACTGTGTCTGTCATCTTTCCATTCCAAAGCCAGTGTAGACAGTTAAGATGCAGAAATTTCCAATGCAAAACTGTTTTCATTTTCCAAAAAAGTGCTTTCACCTTGACTCCTCTTATGGCCTCTCTCCCAGAAATAGGGAAAGATTTTATGCAACCATTCAAATGAGACAGAGACCTGAAGTATTATGTCCTACTGCACAAATTCTAAATGTCATAACCTCGTTGAGGCCTGAATGGAGTTCAGATGTGTTCGAGTGCATATGCCTCTGTGTGTATGTGTAGGAAAAAGAGCTTAAACATCTCCTGTCCTAATCAATCTGATTTATATAATTTTAAATTTACTCACTAATCCTTTAATATTGCTTGGTCATAGTTTATGTTTAATATTTGTGTTCTGAGGATATCTGAAGCAAACTGATATAACTGCTATATTGGATAAACACTAAATAATATATATTCTTAATCAAATTGGTATTTTGCCTGTTATTGTCCCTTTACAGATTCTTGTTTAAAAGAACTATTTCCCTTGACACTAGATAGGAATTATAGCATATTATATGAACAATTTTTTTCAATTTTAAATAACATACTATCCTATTACTTCCTTAAGTTGCACAAATAAACCTCAATTCAGAAATTAGATTGTTAGTACTATGTAAGAATCAGAAGTTCCAACTTGATTTAATATAAATCTTTTTTTTTTTTCATTGTTTACAGTTTTATTATGAAGTATATTACAAAGGAAAAGTGATAGGGTGAGAGACTTTGGTGGGGAGGGAGTTGCAGTTTCCAGCCTCTCTGGGTGTGCTGGCCTCTGCTCTGTGGGGAACTGCCATATTCACATACCCTGGAAGCTCTCTGAACATAAGTCTTTTTTTTTTCTTTTTAATTCTAGGGATTGAACCCTGGGGTACTCTACCACTAAGCTACCTCCCTTGCCCTTTTAATTTTTTTATCTTGAAACAGAGTCTTGCTAAATTGCCCAGGCTGGCTTCAATCTTGCAATCCTCCTGCCTCAGCCTTCATGAGCTGGGATTAAGGTGTATAACACTGCACTTGGCTATTTTGGGTGTTACTGGTGACTGAACCTATGTCAGGCAAGTACTCCACACTGAACTACATTCCCAGCCCTTTATAAACAATTTTTGACACAGGTTCTCACTAAGTGGCCCACGATAGTTTCAAATCTACCTCTTCTCCTGCCTTAGCCTCCTGAGAAGCAAGTATTGAGGGGTGTACCACATCAAGTCCCCTGTGGATTTTTATGGAGACTTCTTTGTGTAGACATGATTACTCACAGACTGGGTGGGGAAACCCAGCCAGGCTGGTCTGTTCAGCAGCTTTTCTCCCTTGAGGATATGAGTAAGGATCCCTCTAGAATGAGGGTTTAAGACCTACTATTCCAACAGGTAGGTCAGAGAATTTCTTTTTCTTTGTGATGCTGGGAATTGATCCCAAAACCTGAAGCATGCTAGTGCTAGACAAACGCTTTACCACTGACCTACATACTCAGGCCCCAGAGAATACTTGCTAAAGGCAGAGGGAGACTGAAGGGAGTTAGAAGCCATGAAGAGTAGACATAAACCAAAGGTGGTAGGAAGATATATATGTCTCATGGATGCTCATGAAACAGATGTTCTTTCCTTTGGTGCTTTCACTAAACACCTGTATATGAAATAATATGGACAAAACCCTACCACAGTAGCTACCAAGAATTAAACCTCCAGGATGC
The DNA here is from genome assembly GCF_001458135.2 of Marmota marmota marmota. Taxonomy (NCBI): domain Eukaryota; kingdom Metazoa; phylum Chordata; class Mammalia; order Rodentia; family Sciuridae; genus Marmota; species Marmota marmota. The sequence goes on along the minus strand of NW_025999982.1, from coordinate 1,264,893 downwards.
TGAGAGACACTAAAGACTCACTCCCACCTCCCAGCAAAAGCTTTACTCTCAAAGTCCCTGGCTTCTTGTCAGTCATCAGTAGGCCCTGGTTTGGGGGTATATATGCAGGGCTGGGAAGGACCAGCAGAGTACCTAATTTTAGCAACTCTCCATTCCAAGCATATGATATCAAGGTCTGGAAAGGAGGAGAAGTCCCAGCTCTGGGGACTGTTCTCAGCTGTCCCCATTGTTGTCTGGCTGACTAGGTCAACAGAGGAACCCTGGAGATCCAGAGGCATACACCCCCAAGGCCTCTTTTCTACGAAAAGTCTCCTGCTAGCTACAGAGTGACACCCTACAGACCCAGTTTTATTCTTTATAGAACAGTCAGTTCCCATCACCCATACTTATCTTCATCAACAGCAAAAATAAATAACTATTCCCCCTCGAGGGGCACTAGCAATTCTGCATGGTCTGAAGGAGACAAAGAATGTGCTAGAAGGCCTCGAGTCCCGAGTCCCTGAGTAAGACATCCTCATTTTCCTCTGATTCTTCTGAGGACTCAGATGCGCATTCTGATAAGTCATCTCCCATCTGCTGGAAACTTCCTGACTGTACATCCCATGGTTATTTGGCGGTCATCTTGAATTCAGCCATCTCATATCCAAAAAGCTTTAGGACACAAGCCTGCTCCAGGGTCAGCACATCACCTTTTGTGCACACCTGGTATTCAGACAGCAGGGTCACCACACCTCTCTTGAGGGCAATGGGCAGGCCCCGCTACCTCATCTGTGGCTCCATGGAGTGGGGGAACTGCTCCTGGGGCCCTGGATCCAGGCTCAGGGTGAAAGTTGCTTTGTTGCCAGCAGAGGCAAGTCCATTTCTGTGTATGTTGTGAACCACTCATTCATCTCCTCCTTTGTATGGTCGGTAAAAAAGAGACCAACTTCCCCCCTCAACTTCTTGCTCATCTGGTGCAGGCTGTCTCTATCCTTATCAGACAAGTTTCTACCCAAGACCCACCTCATCGCCTTGTTTTTGCCAAAAAACGTTGGCTATGTTTCCAGGTATTCCTGATGTCCTTAGGCTTACTGTTCCTCATGTTGGCCACAGAGAAAATGAAGAGGTACTTGTATATGTCCACACATTTCCAAATCTTTGGGACAATTGATGAGGTTCTGGAGTTCAAGGAGCAGCATGGGTAGAGCAACTGTGGCCTCAGAGGGAGAAAACCTGCTTTTCTTTTTCTTTGCTAGCAGGGATTAAATCCTGGCGGACTTAATCACTGAGCAACATCCCCAGCCCTTTTTATTAATTTTTTATTTAAAGACAGATTCTCACTAAATTGCTTAGGGCCTTGCTAAGTTGCTGAGGCTGGCTTTGAACTTGTTATCCTCCTGCCTCAACCTCCCAATTACAGATGTGTGCCACCATGTCTGGCTTCTAGGACTTTAATCTGGTGTCTCCTCACTGCCTTTTACTTGCACCAGAGCTACTAATTATAGGAGAAGCCGAGCCATGGATTTAGACCCATGGTCTTTCCCAGGCTTCTGACTTATCTGTGACCAACAATGGAATCAATCCTATGGTCCTGCTTTGCTCATTTATTGGTAATCTAGAAACATTTACCTGCACCAAGAAGATTACAGCTAAATGGAAATGTAAGGAGCCTTGTTATCTTCTGATAAAGGGAGGCAGCTTATCTGCACTGCTCTACCTGTATTGCAGGCCAAAGGCATAAGGAGGTAGACTTCCATTCTCTCTATATATATCAATTCATCTTTTGGTAGGAGGTATGAACTCAGGGGTGCTTAACCACTGAGTCATATCTCCAGCCCTTTTTATACTTTATCTTGAGACAGGGTCTCGCTAAGTTGTTTATGGCTTTGCTAAATTGCTGAGCTGGTTTTGAACTCACAATCCTCCTGCCCCAGCCTCCTGAGCTGCTGGGATTACAGGTGTGTGCCACCAGGCCTGGTATAGAATTCCATTCTTAGGGAATGAAATCTCTGTCCAGCAGGAGACTGGCTGCTCTCTACCTGCTACACCCCAGGGTAAGCGGGTCAGAAGCAGTACAGATGGGTGGGTGCAGCCACTTGCACCTGCAGCTGGTAACTAGCTAGTCTTTTGATTTTGGGCAGGCAAACAAAACCTGGCTAAGCTTCAGTTGCCTAAACAACAAAACAGTAATAATATAATTTAGTTTCTAAATAACAGGAATGCTAGGAGGATGGTGTGGAACAATAAGTGAGAAATAAATGAGACACTTGGCACAGCACTGGGCACATAGGAAGGGCTCAATCAAAGCCAGAAATCTTCACAATGGGACTTTTTATCGGTACTGTTGATGCTAATTAAAAAGGGGCTCAATCCTTTCCTCTTCCATCAGGTTCTGTTTCAGTTCCAAGCCTTTCTTGGTGGTTTTGGTTAAGGAAACTTTCTTGTTGGGCTTGGATTTCAGCATCTCACTGAAGCCATGTGCAGCAGATGGCAGTGTGGCCCAATATGATTTAATAGAAATCTTTTTTCTGTCCCCCCAGTGAAAGTTTTTTTTTCAGACAAAAATGAGTTTGGTTCTCCTTCCTCTTCACATTATAGCTGCTCTTTGAGGCCCTGGCCTCTCTGGGGTATATTCAGGGAGAAGGAGGAAGATAAAATTAAAAACAGGAAGTGTCTTGCTGGCAGTTAAATGTTTGTGTTCTCTGGGTCTGGATGATGCTCAGAACAAAGATTTTCTCTTGTGTAAGCTTTTGAAACCTTTCAGATTTCCTTACAGCTCATGTCTGGTGTATAGGAAACTCTGAAGTATATTTTGTGTCCACAAACTCTGGGAGAACAAACCATTACCAGTGCAGTCACCTTTTCCAGGATCCACCAACCAGGCTATGTGCCTTGCCTTCTGGAGTTCCTGGGCAAGATAAGAAACTTGACTCCATTGCCCCAAACCACCCAACTTCATGTCAGGTAGAAGAAACTCTTGGTTCCCTTAGGAAACAGTTGAATTAAATTCCAGGCAAGTTGGGATAATCCCTTTCCCACATACTTTGTGGGTAAAGGATAAAATTCATAGAAAGAGCAAACCTATTCAAGGATATCCTAAATATGATCCATGCAATTCTCTCTGACCACCTTTGGTCAGTGGAGACAGAATAACAAAAACTTGTTTTCTCCATTATTTCGGGCATTCTGCAGAAAAAAGTAAAGAATAGTTTTCACAAGTTCATAAAAAGATATCTGTGCTAAGATACCCTTTAGTCAGGATAAAATTTGGGGAGTGTAGTTCTGAGAAATGACTCTAACCAGACAACAGTGCCAAGAAACATATTCACTCCTGACATAATTTTTCTGGACTTATCCAGCATTATTTAGAAATGGTTATATATTAAGCATGATCTATGTTTATTTATGAGTCTTGTGAGAACACCTGTATAGCAGCCTTTTTCTACATTTACTCTTTGTAAAGGGTATGTATAAATTTGAAGATGTTGGGCTGGGGATATGGCTCAAGTGGTAGCGCGCTCGCCTGGCATGCGTGCGGCCCGGGTTCGATCCTCAGCACTACATACAAACAAAGATGTTGTGTTCACCGAAAACTAAAAAATAAATATTAAAAAAATTCTCTCTTTCTCTCTCTCCCCTTCTCGCTCTCTCTTAAAAAAAATTGAAGATGAGAAGCTGAAATCATGAAGATTTTTAAAAAATTTTTTAATATATTGGGTCAGCAGTCATCATTCAGGAGCTGCTTTCTAAACATGCAAAACACTTATTGTAGAGATTTTGAGAAGAGGTATGAGGATGAGAAGTTAGGAAATGGAGAAAGAATCACTAGAGCTTGCTGACTACTTAGATCAGAATGAGGAAGGGGGTAGAAATGATCCAAAAGTACTTAAGTAGTTAAGATTTCAAGTCTGAATGTCATGAAGGAAAGAATGAAATTTTTACCCACAAATACAATCTGTGAAGAGAAAGTGGCTCTTGTTCACTTTAGATATTGCATGGATCAAACAGAGAGTATAAGAGAAATTTGTTAAATGATCACAACAGAATAGAGGAGAACATGAGTTGGATAAATGGCATCTAAAGACTAGACCATTTCAAGATTTTGAATAATTACACAAGGAGTGGTCAATGCTGTAAAATATTTTTTAGAAAATAAAATAAAACAACAATAGAAAATATCTATTCTGGATTTCTGAAGTGACTTTTGAACTTTGAAACTTCTCAGGTAGAAAGAAATAGTCCAGAGGATTATTATTAGATTCATTGAAATTCTTCTTTTTTGGTACATTTTTTCTCCTCACCAATTAAAAATATCTATTATTAAAAGTCTCACCATTATGTGCACTAAATGATAATTGTATTTCCATTTATTCTGAGAAAACTGGATTTTAAAGAAATCCAGTCTTTTGGTGAAGGTCTCACCTAAAAAGTAGAAACTGTGGGATTCCAAATCAAGGCTGTACTTCTGCAACCAGGAGTACGTGGAGTCTGAGTCTTTTCAAAACTTGAAGACCACTGCAATAGTTTCAGAGTGAGACCTGCCCACGGAGCCAAAGCAGCTGCAACAGTTCTCAGCCACCCGTTCTGTGTGACTCACAGGAAAGATTTCAAGCAAGTTGCATCAAGTAACAAGTAGGTGTTTTGAAGTTTTTAAAGACTGAACTTGAAAGCCATCCACCTCTGAAACTGGAAGTCCCACTCTCTTTGACATGATAAGGAAGGCTTTCAGGACTTAGGAGTTAAAACCTGTTTGAAACCCATAAAATCCTATCTTATATCCTAATGCATCCCCTGGCCCTTCTAAAAGCTCTCTTCCTTTCAGAGCTTTTGGAGATGGAACTTTTGAAACAATATATTTTTTTTCAATCTTTTCCCAAAGCTGACTTTGAACAAAACCCATTCTCCTGCCAATTTGACCTATGTCACATTGTATGGAATGTGCCTTTTAAAAATAATTTCCTATATTCTTAACTAAATCAACTAAAAACTCCAAATGTAGAGTTGTGCCAATAAACAGGAGTCTCTTCCAGAGGGAAAAAAAAGATCCTTGAAGAAATTATCATAAAAAATACCAGATCCTTCTTGCCCCATCTACTCATTAAAAGGCTGAGCCATTCACAGCAATATTGACCACTATTTTAGTGCTGTCCCTTTCATGTGGAAGTGAAGCCCCTCCCCATTTCCTTTCCCCAAGTAAAGCTTTGCCTGTAATATTGATGCTTATTTATCTTGGAGTTCCTTTTCATGCTCCTGTCTGCTGTACCACATGGACTACATTATGAACCTTTCCCATTGAAGATGAATGCCTGACGATGCCCCTTGGCTTTGGCTCCTGTCTGACATCCTTATGAGTCTGAGAGTGAAATGTGGCCTGTGCCAATCACATGAATATTAGCACTTAAACACTAGCAGACCCCTGGGTCTTGATATATAGTCATTTTAATTTTCTTTCTTTTTATATACAACCACATGTGTGTATGTGCATGCACGCATGTCATAACCTGGGTGCACACATGAGAAATCTTACACACACAGATATTTCTCATATTTTAAAGGATCTACATACTTTTGTGAATGTAATTCATCTTAAACCTGTCATTTTAGTTCTGTTTCTTTTTTAAATTATTACCAGGCAGCTTCAATATTGGCCCCAGAGTGGGGAATGGGTGGGGGAGGCTAGGTCTTAATGTTTGCCACTCCCAAAATATTAAGAATTCAGTTTGTAGAAAAACATATTTATTGAAAGTCAGCTTCTAAGGATGATAGAAGAAACTTAATTGTTTCAAAAGTTCCATCTTTGAAATCCCAGAAGGTGAGCAGAACTTTTATAGAAGAAAAGGAGCAGCAGGTGGGACAAAAGGCAGGTGATTTACCTATGTAGGTAATTAGCCTGTGCTACACAGGCCAGTGCATGGGCAGCTCCACTCCCAGCGTCTTTCGGACCTGTCAGAGTGGGGATTGTAGCCCTTTAGTCTCCACAGGAGAAAACTGTTCCCAACTCAGAGGTAGGAGGGTCCCCAAATTCAGTCTGTTTTATTACCAAATTAATTTAATAAAATAAACATTATTATCTAAGGATGGGTGCACAGAATTTTAAAATATATCAGATATAAACATTATATTGAGAGACTTCTAGTTCCAGGACAAGGTGGAGCAGATGCAATTCTTCCAGTTCCTTCTGCTAAGAACAATTGGAGACAAACATAAGGAGATTGAATGGTGGAGAAAAGAGGTAAATTAGCCACAGACCTTGTGATAAGGAATGACATAATGGTGAGTTCTCTGGGCTCTCTTTTTCACTTAATCCAGGAATGCGTGCTAGGGAAGCTGGAACACAGAAACACCAACAGGCACAGACAAAGATGTCCTAAGGAGAGTATACTTTGTATCCAAAGGGAAAGGAAAGAGAAGTCTAGCAGAGAACTGGACAGTTACTCCAGTTAATCACCATAGAACAAGTTGTGGCTCCCACCCTCTACTCAGATAGCAGGGCTGAGTGAAGATCTTAGGCTTATCACCATTGCCTGGATATAATGATGCACCCCTGAGACCATGAGAGTTGTGTCAGAAGAAGCCTCCTGGGGATCCAGGGCTTGTTCTATCATCTGTCAATAAGAAGCCACCTCCAAATTGTAGAGTTAGGGAAGTCTATACAGAGTTGTAAGGAGCAGTCTTCACCCACTCTGCCAGTGAGTTGTCAGAGGAGGCCAAGTGGAAAGCTGGGACTTTCAGCATTGCCCAGACATACAAGGGTGCTCCTGTGTTCCTGGTGTCAGTGGAGGACATGTAGGAGCAGTGATGATGTGCCCTTTTTCCTCTCAGCCAGGATTGTGTGAGAATAGCTCAGGAGAAGCCTTAATTTCTGCACCCAGCCTGAGGCCCAAGGCACCCCTGCCACAGAACCCCAAAGTTTGAAGTTCTCTAGCACCTGAACCTGCTGGCATCTTGATCTTGGACTTCCCTGGTTGGACCAGCACTGTGAGAAAGAAATGCCTGTTGCTTAATCCATCCAGTTTGAGTGTCAATGGAGCCAAGTGCAAAACCTGGAAGTCTACATCCATCTGGCAGTTTTTGAAAGACAGTTGAATTAAAATCTGTGGAGTTCACATAAAGAAGGTTGTCCTCCATTATGTGAATGTGCCTCATCCATTTATCTGAAGGCCTGGACAGAGCAAAAAGGAACTCTCCAGCAGACCCTTCAAACCTGATCCACAACATGAGCTCCTCATGGTTCCACAGTAGGATACTGGGGGCTCAAGGGCAGCCCTGACCCCCATCTCACTCAGCTGGCCTCCACCATCAGAGTTTGGACTTGGTACACTTCTACAGTCATGTAAGCTTACTCCTTAAAATAAATCTCTTTCCATAAATATACATCCATTCTGTTGATTCTTTTTCTCTGGAATACCCTAATGCAGAAACCAAGCACATCATATTGTGTACAAAAGAAAAAATCTAAAGGTCACATTATTTTTATGTAAAATTTTTTGAATGAAAAAACTATACAGATAAAAAACAGATCATTGGTTGGCACAGGTTAGGGATGGTGAGGTTGGAGACTTTTTGGCTCTGAAAGGATATGATGAGGAGACCTTTGTAGTGATGGACTACAGTTCTGTTTTCTGACCATAGTGGTGGTGGCATGAATCTACATATGAAACAAGATAGAAAAATCTACAAATATATGTATTGACATCAACTTCCTGGTTTGATGTCATTGTACTATAGTTATATACATGCAACCATGGGGGGGATCTGGGTATGGGTATAAGAGACCTCTCTTTACTATTTTAACAATCTCCTCTAAATGTATAATTATTTCAAAATTAAAAATTTTTAAATTATGGTATGTGTCATCTCATTGGTCCCTTCAAATTTTGAACAAATTATTTTTTAGAGTAACAATAAATGTGTCTCTGTATTCCCAACAACACTGAACATTCTTTATTGTTAGATTTTTTTTTTAAATCCAGGTCATTTAAAAATACTTGCTTATACTTGTGTATTTACAAGACAATTCAGTCTGGTTTAGATTTAAAAGAAAAAAAAACAAAGTATTTAAAACCCAGAGAGAGAAAATGCAATAAAGTGAATTCCAAAAGTGTTGCAAGCACAGTGAAGAACACAATTGGTATCAGGCATTGTAGGAATCTACTGCTGGCTGCAACAGTAAGCCAACCCTCCATCTTGGGTCTTGGGCTGCTGCCACTCACTGTTAGAGCAAAATGGCAGCTGGTTTCATCTGCCTTTTAACCCCATGTGAATGCCTGGGACAACAAGGAGCTGTGGAAAAATTGTGTCGGGCTCCAGTCCCAAGTGATACAGAAAACAGTACTAAAAAGGGGAAAATGAAGTTAGTATCAAAGATAATATCTGAAATCCCAAATTTCTTGTATGCATTCATAAATAAAGTACTGTTTTCTAATACCTCCTCTAAATATGTTCTTTATTTGTGCTCGTGCATATATCTGATGAATTTATTTCACTTCTACAAGTGTAGTAAAACATATTGAAAGTAGTACAAGATAAATATAAAGGCATTTTTTTTCAGAAAGCAAATCAGATTATTCAAAATACAATATGTTTCTCTGAATATTTTCAGAAGAAATGTATATGACCATAAAGGAATGTGTATGAACTAATATATTTTCATTTGAAATAAATATATCAATCAACTAAAGATAGGTAAACTTTACTAATGGTTCTAGCCAATTCTTTTTTCATTAACACATATTAATTATACTTATTAGTGGGGTTCAGTATACTTTCAGATTGACTTTTTTTTAGTTTCTACAAAAGAGAGAGCACATTTGGAATTTGTCATTCTATGCCTGGCCAATTTCATCTAACACATTATCCTCCATTTTTAACCATTTTTATATAAATGACAGGATTTTATTCCTTTTGAAGGCTAAAGAAACAGTCTACTGTGTATACATTTTCTTTATCCATTTATCTGTTGATGGGCACCTAGGCTGGTTCCATATCTTAGTTGCTATGTACAATGCACCATTAAACATGGGCATGCAGCTATCCCTGTTGAATACTGATTTAATTTCCTTTGGAAATAAGCCCAGGAGTATGATAGCTGGGTCATATGGTAGTTCTGTTTTCAGTTTTTTGAGAAACCTCCATACTGTTCCCTGTAGTGGCTGTTCCAATTTGTATTCCCACCAACAGTGTGTTTCTCATCCTTATCAGCATGTTTTTGTTTTGCTAGGTTCTGTTTTTTTTATAGTAGCCAGTCTAACTAGGGTGAGATATTATCATTTGTAATTTTGTTTTCAATTTCTCTGATGGTTAATTATTTATGGCTATTTTTTCCATGATCATTGGCCATTTGTACTTCTTTTGAGAAGTGTTTATTTAGATCATTTGCTCATTTTTATTGGATTTTTAAAAGTATTTTTTTAGTTCCTTCTATTTTCTGGATATTAACACTTTTCAAATAAATAGTTGGCAAACATTTTCTCCCATCCTCTAAGTTGCCTGTTGATTATTTCCACTGCTGTACAGAAGCATTTTAGTTTGATAAAATAATCCTTTTTTTAAAAAAAAATCAATTTTGCGTTTGTTTCTTGTGCTTCTGGGGACCTATCCAAAAAAACATTGCCTATACCAACGTCTTGAAGGGTTTCCCCTAGATTTCCCTCTCCTAGTCTCAGAGTTTCAGGTCATGCACGTAGGTCTTTGATCAATCTGAATTGATTTTTGTACAGAATGAGCAATACAGGTTATTTTTCAGTCTTCTTCATGTGCATACCCAGTCTTCTCAATACCATTTGTTGAGGAGGCTGTCCTTTCTACAATGTATGTTTTTGATACCTATGTCAAGAATCAGATGACTAGAGGTTTCTATTCTGTTCCACTGGTCTATGCATCTATTTTTATGCCAATATCATACAGTTTGGTTATTATGTTTCTGTAGTATGTCTTAAAATCACACATTGCAATGCCTCCAACTTTGTGGGGCTTGCTCAAATTTGATTTGGCTGATCAGGGTCTTTGTGCTCCAATCCAAAGTTTTAGGATTATTATTTGGAGTTCTGTGAAAAATGTTATTGGTATTTCAATGGGAATTTCATTGAACTTGTAGATCATTTTGAATAGTATGGACATTTCAAAAATATTTATTATTCCAATCCATAAACATGGGAGGTTCTTCCAAACTTTTAGTATTTTCTTCAATTTCTTTCATCAGTTTTGCAATTTTTATTGAGTTACACTTATTCCTAGGTAGGTATGTATGTATGTGTGTATGAGTGTATGTATGTATGTATGTATGTGTTTCATGGTTTTGGGGAATGTGATTGCTTTCATGATTTCTTTTTCTGAAAATTCACTATTGCTACAGATTTTTGTATGTTGATTTTGAATTCTGGTATGTAATGTTTTCATTTTTTACCAATTCATCATGGTGTTGTCTGTGGATTTGTCATATATGTTGAGGTCCTGAAATCTTTCCATACCTAATTTGTTCAGGGCTTTTTATGATGAATCTAATCAAGTGCTTGCTCTGCATCTATCAAGAAGATAAAGAGATTTTTATTCTTCATTCTGTTTATATATTACACTTATTGACTTGCATATGTTGAACTGAGAAACTGATGTGTCTTCATTTTTGAGAAACCAGCCTCTAAACTCAGAGCAAAGCTTGTCTAAGGAAGGGAGTATGACCTTTGTCCTTGGAGAAACCCACAGAGTACTCCTAAGCACATACCCACCCTGCTGAGTTGTTTGTCTGTAAAAAACAGGAGAGATCTGTGTCCCTGACTCAGTTAGACTAAGTGAGGACCCATAGCAACTCCCCCTAGCAACCACCAATCAGCATGAGACAGGGAAAATACCTGGGATGCCAGATGACTCCCAGTAGTTTATGGTGGTTGATAACATGTTGGGAAACCATGTAGTTTAGCACATACACCCCTTGTGGCCTAAACCAATCATTTCAAAGGAATCCCCCTCTTACCCAACTTGTTCCCTCCAGTGAATGTGCTAATCAATGTTAAAAGTTGTTGTTTGATTTTCCTGAGGTATGGAATGATTCGCTGTGTGATGTTGTGATGCATACAGTATCCCCCCAAAACCTATAAAATCTCACTGAACAAAGGACCGGGACTCACTCCCTGGGACGGCTGCATTGGAAGGGTTGTGAGTCCAGGCTGGAGCTTGCAATAAAGACTCTTGTGTGATTTCATCGGATTCGGCTCCTGGAGGTCTATTGGGATCCCACGAATCTGGCATTACAGAACTCTCCTGCCATTTCTGCAATGAAACCGAGGCTGTTTGGATATAATTTTGGAGGATTTCTGTTGAGTAATTTTGCATTTATGTTTATCAGGGATATTGGTTTATAATTTGTTACTGTTGTGTTCTTGTCAGGTTTTGGTAACAGTGTAATGATGGCCTCCTTGAATAAATTTGGAAGGGTCTCCTCCTTTCCAATTCTATGAAATAGTTTGAGAAGCATTAGTTATTTAAAAGTTTGGTAAAATTCAGCAGCAAAGCCATCTGGTCCTGAGCTTTTCTTAGTGGGGAATTTTTTTTTATTACTGATTCAATATCATTACTTGTTATTGGTATATTCAGGCTTTTTTATATCCTTGTGGCTTAATTTTGGCAGGTCATATGTGCACAGGGTCCCCTCTCTCCTCTCCCCTTTGGCTTCCCTTCTTCCCCTCCCCCTTCCTGTCCCTTTATTTAGTCCCTGAATTCTTCTGGTAAGCACATTCTATGGCACCAGCTCCTGACTTAATTCTGCAAGCTTCGAACTTAGTTTGCCATGAAATATAAAAACATAATTCGAGAAAGTAAAAGTAAGATTTGTGACATTTTGAAACATTATGCTCAGTCCTTCCCTCTCTGCTCTCTGCTTTCTCAAAACCCTGTGGGTGCCCTGGAACAAATCCGCTATCTGCTGGTCACATGCGGAGTTGCAACCTCCTCTTAGAAATGCGCTTTGCAGATAGAACCACATAGTGCCATAGGAGGCGGCTAATCCTGGTTTTTTTCTTTTTTTTTCCTCTTTTTAAAAAAATTTTTTTAAAAATTAAGCCATTTTTTTTCCTTTAAATTTGGACCATCTTCTTATTTCCAGTGTGATAATATCTCTGAATTTCTGGAAAGCATATTTCTTTGATTTCTCTTGCAAATACATTTTTCTGACCTACAGAACAGTTGGTCATCTTGGGGAGACCAGAATGATTTCTTTCCTTTGAGATAATACTGCAGTCTAAAATGCTGGATTGAGGCTGACATTACAGGGTCAGTAAGGAATGGAAGCAGATCCTAGAAGGGGTTCAGGTTAAACTGGTATTTCAACAATATCAATTCATTACCTTTCCTGCAATGAAACCGAGGCTGTTTGGATATAATTTTGGAGGATTTCTGTTGAGTATTTTGCATTAATGTTTATCAGGGTTATTGGCTTATAATTTGGTTTACAAATTGTTCAAGTCCTATAGACATAGAAATGAGTCACTCATTTTGTAAGTACAAATTCTTTGGGGTCCTGGGTGGAGGGAATGTAAAAATATTAACACACAGTGGTTCTCTTAAATCCCCAAGTGAGGCACCTGCATTGGTTCGCCAGTCACTGGTCTGTGTTTCTTCTGTTTGTGTCTTTTCCTAGGAACTTCAATCTTGTAGGCTGAAACATGCAGTAAAATCAGTTTTCTGTAATTTTATCATTTTCAAAAATAATGGATGATAATTAATGATTGTTTTATATTCTTGTAACTTTCTCATAAAAGTAAATTTAAAAATAAAGTTAGAAGAATTAACCCTTGGTTTGTCAGCCACTTTTTGAATTATAAAAGAGTGATGGATCCAACAGTGCAAAGAGCTCTTTGGCTTAGAGAACTAAGACTTTCACCATCTCTGGGATTAGTGTTGTTTTCTTATTCTCATTTCTTACCTCCTTTCTTGTTTGTCTTCCTTCTTTTCAAGAAGACCCTCAACTACCAATACCGACACTTGGTATATAAATAGATATTTTTGTTTCACTACTATATTCCCACCATATCCTTTAAGAATACTTCAATATGAGCAGGGTGTATATTACTCCAGTGTTCAAAATAAGGAAATTGAGACCCTAGGTTTATCCAAAGAAAATCATGCCCAAGTTCATAGCAAATTTAGAATTAAAATCCAAGCCATCCTAAGCTCAGGGCTTTCTTGTCATCTACTGGCTGAGGGAGTCATGAAAATAGGTCACACATGACAGCAGCTTTTAAAGGAAGAAACAACTCTAGTAGTGAATCCAGACAGGAAGAGAAGACCTCAAAGGCCCAGAGAGTGAGAAGGTCTCTGCTGCCCTCTGGTGTTCACATAGATGATCGACTCCTTATTGCCCTCCTCTTAAGAATCTTGCTTTTCTGGTAACAATACTATGGACATTTGTTTTGCCTTTCCCAGATGTGGATTCTAATCAGAATGGCAAGGATATTGTGTCTTTTTTTCCTCTTCCACATACCATCAATGTCCATACCCAGAATATCCACCCGTAACAACTAGCATAATGCAAGACACAGTTCTTATTTCAACACTGGTAGACCTCAGAGCAAGATGTGAATGATTTGTGAGGAAAAATGCACAGAAGCTTAAATGGAGCTAAATTAAGTTAAGCATCCAGTTTGTGCCAATGTGACTGACCACAAACAAAAATTCAAAAACGAATATTATACTGACTCCTAGAAGAATCCTAATATTGTTATCATCAAGAGGACCCCCATGTTTATGGGTACTCTACTGTCATGCTACAAACTCAGATGTGAAAAAAATTAATATTTGTCTTATCTTATTACTGATACCAATTTTTATATTAAGCACTATGATTTCTTTGCTCTGGAGTTAATCCAGTAATTTCCAAATAAATTCAGTGGTTTTCACAACACTAATATAAAAACAGTCCCTCATTTCTGCCCAGAGTTACTTCTAAGTTTTGGAGTAGAGGTGGTGCAGGTTTGGTGTGTGAGGCCCTTCTCAAAGTTCCAGCACTGACCCCCACTGCATGTCATGGTCACCTTGTGCTCCCTGGTTGTTGCTGTCATCACCAAATATTGGTGGAAATGACTGCTGTTCCATGGTGCCATGTTCTTGACTTTCCATGTTGCATTTCAGGCAGAAAACTTTCATTCCAGTATCGGAGTCTCCCTGGGCCTTCCTCTTCCTGTCTTATGTTCCCTCTGCTGCTCCTCTTAGGGGTCATTGCCTGAAGGAAGTCTACAGGCATTGCTGCCACCTGGGAGCCAGAGGCCAAGTGAGGTGCAAGCCCCTCTACTCCAACTGAATGTTCAAACAGGAAACCCTTATTTCTCACTGATGCTTATTTATTTCTTTATTCTAAAAATCCTTCATCCTCCACCGTGAGAAATTTCCTTGTCTATACTGAATGAGGGAGGAGGAGAATGAAAAGAGTAGCCCCATGTGAGGTGTCCCAAATGGGGACTGATCATAATATGGGCAGGAAAGAAACTTCAGGAAAAATAAGCCCCAAACCCTATCATGGTGCTGAGTATGCTATTACATTGAAATGAAAATCTCAAATTGAACATTATTCTGGAGGACTCTTGAAACCCTGAGAATGTATCTAAGAGACTCGTAAATATTGAATAAAATAAACGTAAGGGGAATGTCTGGCTGAAACAAGAGCACAAAACAAAGGTGCCTAGAAGCTCTATCATCACACTCCTTGTGCCCAAACATTATGTTGAGAAGTTTATCAAATTTCTCTGGTAATTATTTGAGAGTGGCAAAACCCTTTATTATTCAGAAAACAGAGACAAAGAATTGAAGCAAACATAGCAGTAAAGTAGCCCACATGGGACCTTCGCGGGTGCTCTGGTTGGGAAGAAGGTCCTTCCTGTCTCTGCGACTGTTTTCTCCTCAGTAGAAATGACAGGTGGGATATTTGCCAAGCAGTCTTGCTTCCAGCTCTGCAGGCTCATGGGTGCCATGTTCTAGTGGAAATTTGGTCCCAGGTGGGGAATCTTTGACATGTGGCAGGAGGAGGGCAGGTGAGGAGACACTGTATGAAGACCTTACAGATGCTGGCCAGCAGGTCTACGTGAGGACCTTACTGGAGATGGCACATATGAGTGTGGAACTGTGACTCATCATGAATCCCTGGCTTTCTGGGGAGGATGAGGAAGGCCAATGTCACAGCTGCCTCTGCAGGTCTAAAGAACTCGCAACTGAACCCAGGCAAAGTCCACTTGTCTTCTGAGTTTCACTTTTGAGAGTATTGCAGCTAGTGGGAGGTGAACATGCTATTCTGACTGAAGTCTCATTTTCAGAGTGAGCCTCAGGGATTTGGTTTTGCCTCTAGCTTGGCAGAAGTAAGCCTTCCTTCACTCAAAGCCTCAGGGAACCAAGGGCTACCCCCACCCTCTCTGGCTGCCCCATAGTTCTGTCTCCAATTAGCACATCCAAGAGCTCTGACCAGTCTTTGGACACCTGCTATGTGAATGAAGGATACATCTGAGAACCAGTGAGGAGAAGACCCAGCAGCCCCTGATTTCATCTCCAAGGAGAGACAGAGACAAGTAAGTGATGGAGTCCCTAGTGAGAGACAGCTATGGGAATTTGGGAGAGTCAACCAGGAGAAGGAGGTGGGGCATTCATGCAGTCAGCGTCCCGTTGGGAAACTCTGTCCTGGTTATGATCCCTCTCACTGTATTTTATATCAATCTCCCACTGTCGTTTTCAAAGTGCCATCACAGTCTACCTGATCCTCACAGTGACCCTGTGAAGCAGCTGGGTGTGGAGGGCGCTAGAATAAAATCACAAAACCAAGATCATTCTGTACCTTCATCAGTATGCTGTTGGGCTTGTGTCTCTGAGCCATGATTTCCTTGTCTGTCACATGGTGATGACATAGCTGGAGAAAATATTAGGAACACTGGTCTCCACCAAAGAGGAGAGAAAGTAGAAGTTCAAGAAGGTAAACTGAGATGCCCAAGGTCACAAAAATAGAAACAAAGTCACCTTGTCCTCTAGAACTCTTATTTTTATTTTTCCTTCTCTATACAATTGTGTTGTTTCAACATCTGACAAACTACTATTGCTTTTAAGCTTTATGTAGACATATGAGCTTCAAACTTTATTAACTGAACTAATTATTATCAGTTAATTAAAAACCTTAAACTGACCAAAACTGTGCCTACTTCGGTGTATTAAACATTTAAGACATTTTACTAGGAAAAAAAAAAAAACTCTAAAGACACAATATGTAGTAATTTGTCATTTTCTTTGACATGAACAGTGTAGGCATAGATCTTGGAATTTAGAATTGTTTTTCACCTAATACCTAAACACAAACTACTACTTATCATTGCTGCTTAACACTTATATTTCATGCAGAAAATTAAATAAGTTTCTAAAGAATTTGAGGACACCAAAGTTTATCACATTTATCATCAATAGTAGTTTCAGAAGATCCTTGGTCAACATTTTAGTTGTAGAGATGTTGAAAACTTATAATTAAACCATTTTAATTTAAAGATTACTATTTAAATCTAGTTTTTTTAATCTTCCAAAGAATGTGTCAAAGACTTTTAACATACTGACAGCACATAGTCTGAGGCAGGGGTTTTCCCTGGCATTACTAACATTCTGGGATGAATAATTCTTTGCTATAGGGTCTGTCCTGCACAGTATAGGATGCTCAGTAGAATCTCTGGCTTCTTATTTTGTGTCCCCTCCCCTAAGTTAGGACTCCCCAAAAATGTTCCCAGACATTGCAAAAATGCCTCTAAGGGTAAAGCTTCTCTTTTCCTTATTGAGACCTGGTACAAAATAGTTATTCTTTCTTTTATTCCCTCTCACAAAATCCATCCTTGAGCACAAGGGAAGGTTAAGATGAATTTTCACAATGTTTTTCAAAACCTTCCTTGATGGGAACAAGCAATTCCTCTACAGTACATTTGTAGCTTCCCCTCCTTTCTTTAACATAAGATGTAAAGAAATACAAACCGATCAAGAGCTCTGTAATAAGTGTGGACTCTTCTTAGTTCACAGGACTGAGAGATAGTGCTTGGCACGGGCTTGGTGGGCCTTTCTTTGCTCCTGTTTGCAACAAACAAACAAACAAAAAACAAAAACAAAAAAAACCCCATGTTTTTACTTTTCATAAGAGGAACCGAGGAAGTAGTCCCAAGACCCTTCAACCCCAGGAGAAGTGAGCTGGGCTTCCCACGGAATCCTGGCCACCTGTGCTGTCTTCGGTACTCGGTCTCATTTTTATACAGATACATTAGTGCTCTTTTATATGTATTGTGACTGGGCTCATATTAGTTTGCTTAGAGATGTCTTAGATGAAAGTACACATTTTTGAAAGCAAATAGAATAATATTAGCTTAATAATAATCTCCTGAATCTCAATTTATAATATTTATTTCAGACTGTTGATTTTTTCATCTTGCCCCATAAAATTTTACTAGCGTTAGTTTCTGGGGAAAAGGGATCAGTGAGTGACTCAATGTTGCTCCAGAGCTGATTCTTCTGCCTAGTGTGAGGCAAGTTTTTCTTTCAATAAAATACTTGATGCATCAGATATAATGCCTTATGTGTCTTTCACTCTGAATTTTTCATTTTTTCACACTCACACCATCTTTGTCCTGGTAAGTTTTAAATTTTTTAGCTATGTACAGGATTTTTATCATGCTGGTACAATGGGCTTGTTGGGTTTGCTGATCTCTGCCAGTTAGGCTTTATTTTATTCATTCCTACATGTCTTCAAGACTATTCTAAATGGCCACTAAGGTCATTTCCTTGACCATCTTCTCTGGTAGTACCATTTCCACAAGCATTCCTTCACTTTCCAAGGCCCCTGTGCTCCTGAGTTCTGTGAATGGTGGTACTGAATGTTGGCTTCCTGGTAGCAACTTGGGGACACAGAGCCTTCCGTCTTTCCTCCGCATCTAGGAAACTAGTGATGAAGGATTTTTCATGAGGGGTCAGGAAGAGGACAAGAAAAAATATCTGAATCCTGCTCTATAATTTCTGCATAATCAATGATAGACCAAGGAGTTTTTTTTGTTGTTGTTGTTGTTGTAGCTTTTTTGTAATATTACATCTCTTTAGCTCAGGACTGCCTTTCATTTCAATCAGAAACCTTCTGCCTTCAAGCCTAAGAAATAGCTTAAAGTGAAATACATTAGGGGAGGGGATCAGGTTTGATCAAGAACTGCAGAGAAATGGAGCCAAACCACTTCACTCTTTCATTGTGAAGAGGTTGATGGTGATTCTTGGCTAAGATGGCATAGCCACTGGAAACTGCAGAGCCTGCCAGGTGTATCACAGCTTGCTTACTACATTCATACTTTTCCTGTGTTTGCTTCAGGGACAATGGTGGATCTTCCAGGATATAGTCTGTCGAGTATGATTGCCTCCTTCTTATTCATCCTGCTGACAATGAAGAAATCAGGTAGGATCCCCTTCTTCCCTTTAATGTAACTTCCCAGTGATCCAGTCCAGGTACAGAGTGTGCAATTCAAAAGGACTAGTAGAGTATTCAAGAGTGCAGATCCATCCCAGCAGCTTGGGAGGCTGAGGCAGGAGGATTGTGAGTTCAAAGCCAGTCTCAGCAACTTAGGGAGGCCCTGAGCAATTCAACAAGACCCTGTCTCTAAATAAAATATAAGAAATGGCTGGGAATGTGGCTCATGGTTAAGCACCCCTGGGTTCAATTACTGGTACCAAAACAAAAAGTGTGCAGATTCATAATGCAAGACCTGTGTTCCAAAAAGGGCTTCCCATTCCCAGCTGTGTCATCTTTGAAAAGTGACTCAAGTACCTTATGCTTTTGTTCTTCATCTGTAGCATGAGAATAACAACAATACCTACGCTTCCTAGGGTAGCACAGGCTTTGGAAGTCCCTGAAGCCACACAGAGAAAGCACTTGGATCAGTGGCTGGAAAACACTGAATCATTTATCTATTCTCTTACTACCATGTGTGACAGAGCTTTGGGAACAAGAAAAACAGCTGCTTTAACCATACATTATGTGGCATAAAAACTTATAAATAAGAAGCTAGAAAAGACTTCTAAGAAATGGACTTGGAAAATTCAGGAGCTGAATTTTATCAATCAAAGTGTGCCTTGAAAAGAATTAGGAAAATTCAATGTGGGAGGGAAATATCACAACTCCAAAGAAAACTGCAGCCAGGTGAGGTAGAGAAGAACACTGGACGGGGAAACACAGGCTGCAGATTCAATACAGAGGAAGTTGTGTGATGTGATGAAGCTGCTGTCCCCTCTCTGCAGTTTCCTGACCTATAAAAGAGGTCAAACAGAGGGCTGACTTTGTATCTCCACTCCATCAATGAAGGGTGCAAACAGATCTCTATTTAAGTTTGATAGTGACTTTTTGAATTTGATTTTTTTAGTTATATATGACAGTTACTCTATTTTGACATATTTATAAAAACATAGAGTATATCTTATTCTAACTAGGATCCCAGTCTTGTGGATGTATACCATGTTGAGATTCACTGTACTGTATTTATATATGTTCATAAGAAAATTATGTCAGATTCATTCCACTGTCTTTTCTGTTCTCATCCCAACACCCTTCCTTTCATTCCCCTTTGTCTAATCCATTGAACTTCTCTTTTTTTCCTTCCTCTCCCCTTGTTCTGGGTTAATATCACATATCAGAGAGATGATTTGACCTTTGGTTTTTTGGGATTGGCTTATTTCACTTACTGTGATAATCTCCAGGTCCTTCCATTTGCCAGCAAATGCCACAATTTCATTCTTCTTTATGCTCAGTAATATTCCATGGTGTGTGTGTGTGTGTGTGTGTGTGTGTGACATTTTCTTTATCCATTCATCTATTGAAGGGCACCTAGGTTAGTTCCATAGCCTAGTTATTGTGAATTGAGCTGCTATAAATATTGATGTGGCTACATCACTGTAACACACTGATTTTAACTCCTTTGGATATATAATGAGGAATTAGTTATAACCAGGTCAAATGGTGATTCCACTAGTAGTTTTTTTTGATGAATCTCCATACTACTTTCCAGAACATTGCACCAATTTATAGTCCCACCAGCAATGTATGAATATACCCTTATTCCCACCTCCTCACAACATTGATTGTTACTTGTATTCTTGATAATTGCCATTCTGACTGGAGTGAGATGAAATCTCAGTGTAGTTTTAATTTGCATTTTTCTAATTGCTAGAGATATTGAATTTTTTTTACATATTTGTTGACTGTTCATATTTCTTCTTTTGAAAAAGGTCTGTTCAGCTCCTTTGCCCATTTATTTGTTGTTTATTGTTTGTTTTTGTTTTGTTTTGTTTAGTTTTGAGTTCTTTGTATATTATGGAAATTAATGCCTTATCTGAAGTGTACATAGCAAAAATTGTCTCCCATTCTGTAGATTCTCTCTACATACTCTTAATTGTTTCCTTTGCTATAAAGAAGCTTTTTAGTTTGATTACCATCCCATATACTGACTATCAATTTTATTACTTGTGCTTTAGAAGTATTGTTGATGAAGTCAGTTCCTAAGCCACTATGTTGGAGTATTTGGCCTATATTTTCTTCTGTTAGATATAAGTTTTCTGGTCTAATACTTAGGTTTTTGATCCACATTGGGTTGAGTTTTCTGCAGTGTGAGAGACAGGGGTTAAATTTCATTCTACTACATATAGATTTCCAGTTTTCCCAGCACCATTTGTTGAAAAGTTTGTCATTTCTCCAATGCATCTTTTTGGTGCCTTTGTCTAGTATGAAATAACTGTATTTATGTGGATTTGTCTCTGTGTCTTCTGTTCTTTTCCATCAGTCTTCATGTCTGTTTGGGTGCCAATTCCATGCTATTTTTTGTTACTATAGCTCTGTAGAATAATTGTTTTTTAAGAAATATCAAACTGTATTTCACTTCAAATATGGATTTTAAATAGGCAAATGATTTTAGAGAAAGGTTACTTTGCACCATATACAAATGGAGAATGTGTTAGAAAATAATAATAAACTTATTATGGAGAGAAAAACATTTTTTTACACATATAGAGCATAATTTTTCATATCTCTGGCTATACACAAAGTAGAGTCACACCATTTGTGTCTTCATGCATGTACTTAGGGTAATGATGTCCATCTCATTCCACCATCTTTCCTACCCCTATGCCCCTCCCTTCCCCTCCCTCCCCTTTGTTCTATCTCAAATTAGTATAATTCTCCCATGCTCACCTCCCAACCCCATTATGAATCAGCATTCTTATATCAGAGAAAACATTTGGCATTTGATTTTCTGGGGTTGGCTAACTTCATTTAGCAATATCTTCTTCAACTCCATTCATTTACCTGCAAATGCCATAATTTTATTCTCTTTTATTGCTGAGCAATATTCCATTATATATATATATATATATATATATATATATATATATATATATATATATATA
>NW_025999982.1:1209506-1243466 GCF_001458135.2 Marmota marmota marmota | reverse complement strand
TATATATATATATATATATATATATATATATATATATGTATATTCTCACATTTTCTTTATCCATCCATCTACTAAAGGGAATCTAGTTTGGTTCCATAGTTTAGCTATTGTGAATTGTGCTGGAATAAACATTAATATGGTTGTGTCCCTGTAGTATGCTGTTTTTAAGTCCTTTGTGTATAGATCAAGGAGAGGGATAGCTAGGTCAAATGGTGGTTCCATTCCCAGATTTCCAGTGAATCTCCCCACTGCTTTCCAGATTAAGTGCACCAATTTGCAGTCCACTAGCAATGTATGAGTGTACCTTTTTCCCCACATCCTCACCAACCTTATTGTTGTTTGTGATCTTAATAGCTTCCATTCTGACTGGAGTGAGATGAAATCTTAGAGCAGTTTTGATTTTCATTTCTCTAATTACAAGAGTTGTTAAACATTTTTTTATATATTTGTTGATTAATTGAATATCCTCTTCTAAGAAGTGTCTGTTTAGTTCCTTGGTCCATTTATTGATTGGGTTATTTATTTATTTGGTGCTTAGCTTTTTGAGTTCTTTATATATCCTAGAGATTAGTACTCTATCTGATGTGCAAGTGGTAAAAATTTGCTCCCCAAATGTAGGCTCTCTATTCATCTTACTGATTATTTTGCTGAAATAAAGCTTTTTGGTTCGAATTCATTCCATTTATTGATTCTTGATTTGAATTCTTGCACTATAAGAGTCTTATTAAGGAAGTTGACATGATGAAGAATTGGGACTACTTTTTTACCCTATTAATAGATGCAGGACCTCTGATTTAATTACTAGGTCCTTGATCCTCTTTGAGTTGAGTTTTGTGCATGGTGAGAGATAGAAGTTTAATTTCATTTTGTTGCATGTGGATTTTCAGTTTTCCCAGCATCATTTGTTGAAGAGGCTATCTTTTCTCTAATGCATGTTTTTAATGCCTTTGTTTAATATAAGATAATCATCATTTTGTGGGTTAGTCTCTGTGTCTTCTATTCTGTAACGTTGGTCCACCAGTCTATTTTGGTGCCAATACCATGCTGTTTTTGTTACTATTGCTCTGTAGTATAGTTTTAAGTTTTGGTATAGGGATTCCATCTGCTTCACTCTTCCTGCTAAGGATTGCTTTAACTATTCTGGGTCTCTTATTTTTCCAGATGAATTTCATGATTGTTTTTTTTTCTATTTCTATGAGGAATGTCATTGAGATTTTGATTGGAATTGCATTAAATCTGTATAGTGCTTTTGGTAGTATGGTCATTTTGACAATATTAATTCTGCCTATCAAAGAACAAGGGAAATCTTTCCATCTTTAATTTCTTTCTTTAGCATTCTGTAGTTTTTCATTAAGTTGATTCCCAAGTATTTTTTGAGGCTATTATAAATGGGGTAGTTTTTCTCATTTCCCTTTCAGAGTATTTGTTACTGATATACAGACATGCCTTTCATTTATGGTGTTGATTTTATATCCTGCTACTTGGCTGAATTCATTTACTAGTTCTAGAAGTTTTCTGATGGAATATTTTGGGTCTTCTAGGTATAGAATCATATTGTCAGCAAATAGTGCTAATTTGAGTTCTTCTTTTCCTATTCATATCCTTTTAATTTCTTTCAACTGTCTAATTGCTCTGGCCAGTGTTTCAAGAACTATGTTCCATAGGAGTGGTGAAAGAGGGCATCCTTGTCTTGTTCCAGTTTTTAGAGGGAATGCTTTCAATTTTTCTCCATTTAGAATGATGTTAGTCTGGGGCTTAGCATAGATTGCTTTTATGATGTTGACATATATTGCTAGGGATAGCAGGAACATATCTCAACATCGTAAAAGCTATCTGTAGAGTAATTTAAAGTCTGGTATTGTGATGCCTCCTGCTTCACTTTTCTCAATAAGGATTGTTTTGGCTATCTGGGCCTCTTATTTTTCTAAATGAATTTCATGGCTACTTTTTCTATTTCTATGAAGAGCATCATTATTTTAATAGGAATTGCATTAAATCTGTTTAGTACTTTTGGTAAGGTAGACTTTTTGACAATGTTAATTCTGCCTATCCAAGAACATGGGAAATATTTCCATCTTCTAAAGTCTTCAATTTCTTTCTTTAGTATTGTGTAGTTTTCATTGTAGAGATCTTGCACCTCTCTTGTTAGATTGATTTCTAAGTCTTTTTTTCCCCTGAGGACATTGTTAATGAGATAGTTTTCCTTATATCTCTTTCAGATAATTTATCATTGTAGCATAATATACCATTGATTTATGGGTGTTAATTTGTTTGTATACTGCTACTTGCTGAATTCATTTATGAGTTCTAGAATTTTTCTGGTGGAGTGTTTTGGGTCTTCCAAATATAGAAGCATGCCATTGTCAAATAGGGAAAATTTGAACTCCTCTTTTCCTATTCATATCCCTTTATTTTTTTTTCTTTTGCCAAATTGCTCTGGCTAGAGTTTCAAGAACTATGTAAAATGGATATTGTGAAAGGGAGCATTCATATATTGTTCCAGTTGTTAGAAGGAATGCTTTCAATTTTTCTCCATTTAGAATGATGTTGGCCTTGGGTTTAGCATAGATAGATAGCTTTTACAATGTTGAAGTAGGTTCCTACTACCCCTATTTTTTCTAGTGTTTTGAACATGAAGGGGTGCTATATTTTGTCAATTTTTTTGCATCTATTGAGATAATAATATGGTTCCTGTCTTTAAGTCTACTGATGTGATGAGTTACATATATTGATTTCCATATGTTGAACTAACCTTACATCTCTGGAATGAACCTTACTTGATCATGGTGCACTATGTTTTTAATATGTATGTGGATTGCCAGTATTTCATTAAAATTTTTTTGTATCCATGTTCATCAAGGATATTGGTCTGAAGTTTTCTTTCCTTTATGTGTCTTTATCTGGTTTTGGTAGCAGGATGATATTAGCTTCATAGAATGAGTTTGAAAGGGTTCTCTCCTTTTCTATTTCATGGCATAATTTGTGGAAGATTTGGGCTGGGGTTGGGGCTCAGGGGTAGCACACTTGCCTAGCATGCATGAGGCACTGGGTTCCAATCTCAGCACCACAAACAAATAAATAAAAATAATAATAAAGGTCCACTGACAACTAAGAAATAATTAAAAATTAAAAAAATTGTGGAAGATTGGTGTTTATTTGTTCTTTGAAAGTCTGGTAGAACTCATCTGAGAATTAATATGGACCTGGGCTTTTCTTTGTTGGTAAGCTTTTAATGGAATCTTCAATTTCATTATTTGTAATTGATCTGTTTATATTTTCTATATTCCTCTGGTTTAATTTGGGCAGATCATATGTCTTTAGAGTTTTTTTTTTTGATGTCTTCAAAATTTTTTAAGTTATTGGAGTATAAATTTATTTTCAAAATAGTTTCTGATAATCCTATGGATTTCAGTAGTGTTCATGTGATATTTCTTTTTTCATCACAAGTTTTAATAATTTGAGGTTTTTTTCTTTCTTTTAGCTAGCTTGGCTAAGTATTTATCCATTTTATTTATTTTTTTAAAACTTTTTCATTGATTTTGGGAATTTTTTTGTTATTTTAATTTCACTAATTTTGGCTTGATTTTTAATTATTTCCTATCTTCTGCTGATTTGAGTGTTAATTTGTAGTTTTCTAGAGCCTTAAGATATAATTTTAGATTATTTATTTGGTGACTTTCTTTCAATGAATGATCTCAATGCTATGAACTTTCCTCTTAGAACTGATTTCATAGTGTCCCAGAGATTTTGATATGTTGTATCATTATTTGCACTCACCTCTAACAACTTTTTTATTTCTTTTTTTTTTTTTTAAAGAGAGAGAGAATTTTTTTTTAATATTTATTTTTTAGTTTTCGGCGGACACAACATCTTTGTTTGTATGTGGTGCTGAGGATCGAACCCGGGCCGCACGCACGCCAGGCGAGCGCGCTACCACTTGAGCCACATCCCCAGCCCCAACAACTTTTTTATTTCACCATGATTTCTTCTGCTATCCATTCATCATTCAATAGCACATTAATTAGTCCCCAGGTGTTGCAGTAGCTTTTATTTTTATCTTATCATTGATTTCTAATTTTATTCAATTATGTTTTGATAGAATGCAAAGTATTATCTCAATTTTTTTTGTATTTGTTAAGAGTTGCTTTGTGGCCTAACATATTTTTTAGAAAATATGGATTTTTTTAGAAAATGATCTATGTGCTGCTGAGAAGAAAGTCGTGAATGGATGAAATATTCTATATATGTCTGTTTAGTTCTATAGCTTCTTTATTTAGTTTTTGTTTGGAAGATTTATCGAGTGGTGAGAGAGGTAAGATAAAGTATTTTGTATGATCTATTTAATTCTTGAAATTGTGAAGGGTTTATTTGATGTATGTAGATGCTCCATTGTTTGGGGCATAAATATTTGAGATTGTTATGTCTTGTTGATGTATAATGCTCTCATAAGCAGTGTTAAATGTCTTCTTTGTCCATTCTCATTAACTTTGGCTCAAAGTCCACTTTATCTTATATGAGGATAGAGACCCTTGCTTGTTTATGTGATCCATGTGAGTGATATGTTTTTTTCCCATCCTTTCACCTTCAGTCTGTGGATGATGTTGCCTATGAGTCTCTTGGAGACAGCATATTGTTGGGTCTTGTTTTTTAATCCATTCTGAAAATCTATGACTTTTGATTGATGAGTTGAGGCCATTTACATTCAATGTTAATATTGAGAGATTATTTTTATTCCCTGTCATTTTGATTAATTTCTAATTTTTTTATTTGAATTAATTTCTCATTTAATTGAGCATTCTTCTTATGGCTCCTCCTCTGTTGGTTTTCAATTTTATTTTTCATTTATTCTTTATCATATATTTTATTGAATATGTCTTGTATTACAGGCTTTCTAGTTGTGAATTATTTTACCTTTTGTTTATTGTGGAACATTTTTATTTCATTTTCAAATTTAAAGCTTAATTTTGTTGGATATACTATTCTTGGTTAGGATCTATTTTCTTTCAGAGCTTGGTATATATTATTATAAGACCTCCTAGCTTCAGGGTCTAGGCTGAGAAATCAGCTGAAATATGGATTGACTTACCTCTAAATCTGACCTGCTGTTTTTCTCTAGCAGACTTGAAAATTTTATCCTTATTCTGTATGTCAAGCATACATACATAATAATGTGACTTGGTGTGAGTCTGTTGTAATTTCGTATGTTTTGAGTCCTGTATGCCTCCTGTATATAATTTTACATTTCATTCTTAAGATTTGGGAAATTTTCTGCTATTATTTCATTGAAAGATTGGGCTTCATTTATCTTGATAAATCTTAAATTTGGCCTTCTCATGTTATCCCATATTTCTTGAAAGTTCTGTTTATGGTTTCTTAATATCTTTTCTCCATGGTCAACTTTATTTTCAGAATTATATATTTTGTCTTCATTGTCTGAAATTGTCTTTCAAGTGGTCTAGTCTGTTGGTGATGCTTTCCATTGGCTTTTTAATTTGGTTTATCAATTTCTCCATTTGGAAGATTTCCATTTGGCTCTGTTTCAAATATATATCTCTTTCTGTTGTTTTTCTCTCTCTGATTTTACTCTTTATATAATCTTTTACTTGCAGATTAATTTAACTATAAACTTTCTAAATTCCATCTCTGACATTTTATTCATTGTGATATCATTGGATTCTGTTATGAGGTATTTTGGTTTGTTTCCAATGGTTCATTCCCTTGCTTTTTCTTATTGTTTGTGTGTCTACCCAAACATGGCAGAGCTTCTACACTATGAACTTATGGTGTCCCTGAAGATTTCTAGTACCTCATGGTTTAGGGGGAGACAAATAATAACAACCAATGCAAACAATATAAAGCATTAAACTAAATACTTATTTCTATTATGATATCTACAAGGTTAATTAGCACAATAAACAGAAATTGTATGGTAAGCCAACAGTAAAAACAATAAGTTTTCAAAAGGGTCTGCTCTTTCAAAAGGTAAACAGGGAGAATGCAGAAGAGATGTAAGATATGATGATTATGAGGGAGGAGAGAAAGTAGAAGTAAAAAAATTAAAGGAAGAATAAAAAGAGAACAATAGAATTTGGCTGTTAACAAAAGAAAGAGTGCTGCCCCTGACCAGCACTCGGGCAGCTGAAATTAAGATTGCTAGATTGCTTATTGAATTTGCAGGGACACCAAATAAAACACAGACACAATTTACCTTTACATAAGCTTAAGGATGGCTTCCCTGCTCTTGGCCTCAGGCTCCCCAAAAGGGAGAACAAGAGAAAATCATGAGAGGCTGGCGAGAGAGAGAGAGAGAGAGAGAGAGAGAGAGAGAGAGAGAGAGAGAGAGAATGTTCGGAAGTGAATTTTTATTGGAAGGACTCTTCTTTTTAGAAAGTTCTATCCAAAAAAGGGCAGAAGGGGCAGGGTTACAAGGGACAAGTGAGTATAACTCAACCATAAGGGCACATTCCACAAAGAAGACCCCTTGCTATTCAAGCTAGACCCCACCCAAGCCACAGAAAATGCAGTGGTTGGTCAGAATCTGAGGCATCAGGACTGGAAGTGTGGGGTCATTCATTGTGGCTCCCCACAAAAGAGAATAAAGAAAAATGGACAGATGAACAACAATATAAAACCAAACCAAAATATGCTAATCAAAGACCCTAGCCCTTAACAGAGACATGAAAATTAACTACCTTCAAAAAATTCTAGAAATGAGAAAAGTAAGACAAATATATATATATGTACAAATGTCCATGAACCATTCAGCACATAATAAAGAAGGAGAGAGAGAGTGGGGGTGGGGGAGAGAGAGGAGAGAGGAGAAAAAGACAGAAAGAGAAAGAAAATATTCTTGATAAAATGTTAAGGAGTTGTTTCCCTTGCAGTGATCAAAATTGTCAATGATAATATATATTGGTTGTCTGCTCCCAAGTGTCTTTCTTTCCACATTTTTTTTCTTAAGGTATGTATTGTGCACAAGAATAGTAGCCACAGTCTGTCAAATCTTCCTCTTTTTGTGTTGTTCCTCAAGTTGCCAATTGGAGTTCAAAAGTTCTCGGCTTCTCTTCTGGGCAGTATGAGGTGGGGGAGTTTGGAGAGTGTGCTTCACTCTCAAGATGGGGTCACTGTAGAGTTCTGGGAGAGGAGTTCCCAGAGGTGGAGCTCCTAAAGGCAGGGTTTAGGTTTATTTAGTACCCTGATGCTTTGCTGAATGGTGATTGTTCTGAAGATTTTAACTCAGCACACCTCCAGAGCCAGGCAGCTGCCAATCCATGCTGGGAGTCTGCACCCTGGAGTCTCCCCTGAGTTCCCTTTGTGCAGTGCAGGAGCCAATCCTTTGCCCCTCTCCCTCAGCCACCTGTGGGTCCTACCCTTCCCAGCCTCCTGGGCTCAATCTCTGAGCACCCAGTCACATCCACTCACACACCCACAACCCATCTTGGGTGTCTTTCCCTCACAAGGATATAGTATAGTTCACCCACTGGATCAGTCCAACAGTATCATAATCTCTGATTTCTCCATATCAAGACACACCACAGTGCCACCTTAATGTGGGTCTTCCTACTCCCCCTCCCTGATTTGCCCCAGACAGATCTGCTCCAGCTGGCCTATGGATTTTTCTTCTTTTCTTTTATTATATCCAAACTTCTGAGTTCCTAAGCTATTCTAAGAGTCCAGTATTTAAATCCCAGTAAAGTCCCTCTCATCACACATTTCACTGAGACACTGTTTATCTGCTTTCCTGATCTCACACCACAGAACAACTTGAAAAGCAACCACCTCTACACCACTATCTTTCTCTATGTCCCAAGTTCTATAGTGACTTCTTGAGCAGCATCTGTTTTATATTGAGCAGCAACTCAATAAGATGTGTTTTTAGTCTTAGGAGGACTGAAATCTGCACAGAAAAGGGCAAGTGGCCCTGCATCATTTGGGCTGAGAAAGAATATAGTATATGTAACATATGCAATTATTAAACACACTCACACACAGAATTATCAAACATCACTTCAATTTGCAGATAACAAGGAAGAAGTCAAAACATGACTTAACATTTTATTAAAAGACTCAAACTCAGAACACTGCCCTTAATCCACCACAAAATGTCTCTGTGAAAACTGCCTTGTTCACAGTCCCACTAATTAGAGTCTTCTCTTCTCCACAAAGGAAAAAAAAAAAAAACCTCAAGTTTTTTATTTAGGACACAAGTGATACTGAAAAAACTTTAAAAATCTCATGAATCAATATATTACTTTAATTCTGGGAAAATGGCTAAAATGTTAATTACTAACAATTACAAAGTTCCCAACTAAAAATCAATTTACATATTAACTTGAGAATGAAACTCAGGTTGTTTTAGTACCTTACAGATGAAGAAATTAAGATTCCAAATGTCAAAGTCTCACTAAGAATAACAGATTTTCTCCCAAAGCTGTTAAGTGATAGATTCAGCATTCATGCTCAAATTTAATTACTTTTATTTGGAGAACACATTTCTCTTTAACAAGAAAACATGCAAATCATCATGCTGAATTTATTTAGAATAGATCCCTCTATTCTAACAGGTTGGACACGCAAAAAGCAAGCATACTGTTCCTCTGGTTGGCATTTCTGATTCTTCTTTTTCATTTTTTTGTAGATGACTTTAGAGTGATTGGTCCTGCATATCCTATCCTGGCCAGGGTTGGGGAAGATGCCTTACTAACCTGTCAGCTCTTCCCCAAGAGGACTGCAATGCACATGGAGGTGAGGTGGTACCGCTCAGAGCCTGGCACACCTGTGATTGCACACTGGGATGGAGTTGAGGTCACCCAGATGCAGGTGGAGGAGTACAGAGACCGGATAGAGTGGATAGATGACAACATTGCCAAGGGAAATGTGACTCTGAAGATACACAACATCCAACCATCTGATAATGGGCAATACTGGTGCCATTTCCAGGAGGGGAACTATCATGAAGAGACAAGCTTGCTGCTCAAAGTAGCAAGTGAGTATCTGGGCAAAAACTGGGTCTCAGAGGGAGAAATATATTAATTGATGGTAAGTTTAATGTCAGTTGAAGAATTCCCTTTGAATCAACATAGCAGTTTCCTAATGCCCAGTCCTCTACCCTGAGCCATCTGAAAACAGGTGGTTCCAGAATCTCCAAAGTAAGCTCACAAAAAGTTTTCTCCAAAATTTAATTCACCTGAATTTTGACAGTCCTTAAGGATTATTTGAAAGCCATGACATGTAATCATTAACAATTTTGCTAGGACACAAATTCGTGTCACATAAGGCTGATGGACAAGAGCAAGTCAATTGCTATGGCCATCTGACTGTCCAGCATCTGTATCTCAGTGGAATGGGTTGTCACTTTACCAACCTCATCTATGCAGTAATGAAATGTGAAACTTTTTTTGTCTTATGCCCCTTATTAGAAATCAGCTGATGAGGCAAAAGAAATTAGGAACTTTGTGCTTTTATAGAGATTATAATATTTCGTATTCAATAAATCAGGGGCTCACAAGTGCCTTTGGAAGCACCCACTGTGGATGGCAGGGTTCTTCAGAATGCTATCATGTTAGCAAAGGAGGAAGGAGTGGGAAGGAAGGAAATAACGGGTCTATCTTGTGGGGAAATATCTGAAAAGTAAACCTGACAGGAATAGCTCCTCCATTGTGCTTAAGGCAAAATCAGGCAAATTCTTTACCTCAACAGGAGAGCAGTTCTCTGGAGATTTTAACATCTCTGACACTGATTTACTTTATTCCTAACACCTTTTTTATTACTCATGATTATGAATGGTTACTATGTTCAAGATCATTTAAAACAAAGGAATCATGGGACTCTGAGATATGAGTGGAGTGGGTACATACTGATGCACTGCACTATCTGAGACATTTAAAATTAAGGCAAAACTTTTCTATTACTACAGGTAAGGGAGTAGATCTCTTTCTATCCACAATTGATAAAGACAAAATATCCATCTACAGAAAATATAGTCTCCTTTGGTTTTGAGAGGTGTAGTGTTGAATAGAGAAAGGATTTCATGACTACATTAATTGCTTTAGGATTTCTTAAAAATGTTTTTCCTAACAGAACATCTCTGATAGAATATTTTAATACAAGAATCTTCATGCAGTTTATCTACTGCATCCCAAGATTACAACCACAAACAAAATAAATAGAAATGAAAAGAATCACCCATGGAGGTGATTTCTAAATTTGTCCTAAACATTTTGTTTAAATTAGATTCCAGATACCGTTCAAAATTTCAGACAAAGTGCCTGAAACAGACAATATTAAGAGGAAAAGTGTTCAGAGAATAAAAGATCTAATGAATAAATTACAGCACATTTGTTTACAGTACTAGAGACACAAAGAAATGTTATGATGCCTCCCTTCCCTCTTATTTTCCTGTCCTGAAAAAATATATTCAAGTTCTAAAATTTAAAAATCAGATTGGAGAACAAGCAAAATGTATCAGAGCTCCAACTTAAATAGGAAAAAAAATTTGGAACACTTTCTGCTCCCCAATCCCTGAGCTCCCACCATCTCCCTGTGAGCAACATCACTGAGATCTGTCTCCAGAGTTTGTACCTCTGTGAGCTCTAGAGCTCAGAGCTGTGACTTCCCTCCACAGATGTGGGGTCTGCCCCTAACATCCACATGGAAGGACCCAGGGAAGGTGAGGTCCAGCTTGCGTGCACTGCAAAGGGCTGGTTCCCAGAGCCCCAGGTCTATTGGGAAGACATCACAGGACAGAGGTTGCTGACTGTCTCCGAGCATCATATCCAAGATGAAGAGGGCCTGTTCTACTTGGAAGACACCCTTGTGATCAGGAATATGTCTGTAGAAACTGTGTCTTGCTTCATCTACAACCCTGTCCTCACAGAGGTCAAGGGGGCAGTCATTGCCCTCCCAGGTCAGTGCTCTGCCTCTGGGACCAGATGCCTAGGTCAGTAGCAGAACTTCAGAACTGTGCAGCAGCAACAACTCATATTTTTTAATCAGGAAAAGTACTACCATTTAATAATATGTATTAAAATGCATAAAACATTTACCACTAGAAATATATATACTGCATTTTGATTAAATAGCCACTAACTACTTCAGTAATTTTCAAGTTCTACCTTTTCATCTATTTGCATTGATGTTTTCTACTTACAAGTATTTATTATATTGTAAATATCATTTCAACTAAAATGTTTTCCTATGCTGTGTTGTGCTAATTACCCCTAGGAATCTGTCATATGTTAGTAATCAGAGATAGAAGTCTTTACACAGCAGCATCTAAATTATTATCTTATTTACAAATAGCAAAAATAAAATACTAAAAAAAAAAAAACCCAAATGGATAGTGAAGTGTTGTGTGTCTTATGTTACTGAAACCTATAGCAGGAGGGGTTTGTAGATCAGTGGAAGAGCACTTACCTAGTGGTGTGAAGCCCTGGGTTGGATCCTCGGCACCACATAAAAT
Source organism: Marmota marmota marmota (assembly GCF_001458135.2). Classification (NCBI taxonomy): domain Eukaryota; kingdom Metazoa; phylum Chordata; class Mammalia; order Rodentia; family Sciuridae; genus Marmota; species Marmota marmota. The sequence continues at coordinate 1,232,005 of NW_025999982.1, read as the reverse complement.
TAATTAATTAATTAATTAAATGTCTTGTGTCCACCTACAACTAAAAAAAATATATATTTTTAAAAAACCTATAATATTGACAAAAAACATTTTTGAAGAATTTTAGAGGCTTAAATAATCTCACGATGTACAACTCAATGATAAACATTACATCTATCTGTCCATCTATCAATAAACATTTCTAATCATGTAAAAACTTATTGGTTTTAAATAACTTATAAGTGGCACACTCTAAATATTTGGATTTATTATTATTTATAATATAAATAGATAGGTTAAAATAAAAAGTACGATATTACCTATTAATATTTCAAAAACCAATATTGTATATTCTTAGTTTGGAATTATAAGCAATACTTATTTATGTCCGTACAGTTTTATAGTTTCCATGCATTTATAAAAACAGGTATGTGTTATTTTTTTAACAGATAAATATCATTAGAAACAAACAGCATTATTGGGTTGATAGATCTGATAGCGTTTTTGTTGTGCAGATAAAAGGAAAGGCAAATGGGATCACCATATGATGTGTAGAAAAAATATTTTCCACATTTCATAGAGCTGCCTTTTATTTCTTGGAAATAGTTTCTCTCCTTTCCCTTACACCAAATTCCTTAATACGTTATTCTCCACCCCACCCCACCTTTTTTTTTTTCCAGAGAAACTCCAGAGTGAGCTGGGTGAGTAGGACCCACAGGCTTCGTGGTGCACTTCTCTGGACTCAGAGGAGGGCGCAGCTTATGGAGCTGCTTCGGAACTGGGATCTGGATGAGACGTCGAGGCAGGGCTTTCTCAGTGCCCTGTTAAGTTATATGAGAGGAGACCAGCAAAGCTCAGTCTTCCACAGTCCCCTTTGGGGAATTTTCTGCTATGTAACCTGTTACTTTGGGAGATCATGGGGATCCAATCAAGACCCAGATGACATATTTGGGGACTTGTACATCATCTCTGCCAGGGTCTAGAAGAAAGGGAGCTGCCTTTGGCGTGTGCACAGGATGGTATGGGTCAGCTGGCCAGCTTTAGAGGCCCTTTTAAAATATTCCTACTGCCAGTGAGGGCACTGTCAGTGGAAGTCACCTCCCACAACTCCCACCCTCTAGTCATTATGGGTCCTGCACCTGCTTCTCACCCCAGAAGTTCCTTAACCTCATCACTATCGAAAGGAAGCTGTTAAGTGCACCTGAGATCCTGCCACTGGGGTGATAATTTTCCTTTCCTTCATGTGGTTTTTATTTACTTATTTTTTTTAACTGGTAGTTGAACAGCAGATATTATTTTACCATGCCTAAGATGTAATTTAAAAAATAACCAAATGATGTTTGAGCCCCTTTCAGTTTCCTTTAACTCCTTCCAGCTGATTGTTTCTATGGCTTTTCTCCTAGCCCATGATGATGCATCTGCTCTCTATTTACATACACATGAACCTGAATGGCTCATTATATCCTTCATCTGTACCATTGTCCATCAAGTCACCTGTGGGAGTGTGTGTGTGTTTGTGCGTGCAATTGTAAAGGGCTTAAGCATACTTTATTTAACCCATGTAGGAGTTTTTGAGGGAAATTAAGATGGTAAACACAATTCCAGTCTCTGCCAGAATCTAGTGTGACACCTTTGACTCCATGGGGCCACAAATATAAAGGGATGAGCCTCAGGAAGGTCAAAGATAGCTCCACAGCTTGAGGACAAACCCAGTCCTGTGAGCTTAGCCTTTCCAGCAGGATCTCCCTCTGCCTAGGGCAGTAAAGGTGCCTGATCAGACAGAAACTTTAAGGAGAAGAACTTGTTAGTGACACATTAGGAAGCTAAGCCAGTGTTTGGGGCAGGCTGACGCAAGTCTCTGTCCCTCAGGAAAGTCTTAGGCAAAAAGTCACGCATCTGAGTTCTTGAGCCAACTCAGCATGCCCACTGGAGACCCAGCACACAAAATACAATCCTATGTTGTGTTGTTCCTAAATTTTGATGACCTTCCAGGACCACAATTATATAGGATAAAAGCACAGAACTTCCCTTTGCTCCTTGCCAGGTGGGGAGGGCTGTGCCCCAGGAGGTGGGAGGATGTGCTGTGGTAACTGAAGAGTTCAGGAGTTCTATAGCTGCTGCCTCTGTGGTATCTTCATAATTAGGGGCTCAGAGGAAGCACCCATGCAAAGGGCCATGGGCCAACACAATTCTCAACCCTATTATTTCCAGAGCTCATACCCTGGCAAATAATTTTATTGACTTATAACAATAATGACTAGTTTTGGAAATCTTAATTACATGCCATGTATATAAGTGCTTTGGAGGGATCATTTCATATTTCCCTACAGTAGTTAAAAGACTTTCAGGTCTCTATGCTTCTGCTCATGCTGCACAGTCATCTAAGTGCTTTGTACAGGTTATTGGGGGGCAGGGTACCAGGGATTGAACTCAGGGGCACTTGACCATGGAGCTACATCCCCAGCCCTATTTTGTATTTTATTTAGAGACAGGGTCTCCTGAGTTGCTTAGTGTCTCGGTTTTTGCTGAGGCTGGCTTTGAACTCTCGATCCTCCTGCCTCAGCATCCCAAGCCACTGGGATTATAGGTGTGTGCCACCACCCGGCTTATATAGGTTATTTTGTTTAACTGTGTAACAATCCTAAGGTTTGGGCAGTAATATGCAAAATTTATAGTTTAAGAAACGGAGGCATATTCAGATTAGAAAGTAGTCATCCAGCTTTGAAGTGATAAAAATATTTATTTTATTCTGGGAGTGCTAACTTTAAATTTATTCTATCATTTGTTTTTAAACTGCATAAAATTCTGGGAAGGAGTGGGTAGTGACCCTTTTTTTTTTTTCAGATTGGCATGCATCCTGGAAAGGTTCTTCTTGGAACAAGGACAACCTGTATCTTAATATCACAAGATCTCATCTTTCCAAGAGATGACCTTAGGCCTCATACCTCCCCCAGGATGCCTATGGGATATATTTTTAATTTTAATTTTTTGAATGTATTTTTTAAAAATTTATTTTTCTTTGCATATATACATTATAGTAAAGTATATTTTGACATATTATACATACACAGAATATAAATTATTCTAATTAGGATCCCATTCTATAATTATTATTGTTGCTGTTATTTGTTTTTTTAGATATACATAACAGTTCAAAGTGGATCAAGGATCCCATTCTTGCAATTCCACATGGTGTGGAGTTTCACTGGTCATGTATTCATATATGAACATAGGAAAGTTATGGGTTTTAAACCACACTAGAAATTCACTTGTTGGTGACATTTATTTGTACCATTTTGATTTGTTCCTTGTATTTTGTCTTCTGTATTTAATAGCATCTTTAAAAGTGATTGGACCTTCTGAGCCCATCATTGTCAGAGTGGGAGAAGACATACAATTGACCTGTTCCCTGTTCCCCAAGGCTAATGCACAGAGCATGGAGGTGAGGTGGGTCCAAGCCCACCATTATCCTGCAGTTTATGTGTATATGAATGGGGACCATGTGGCTCGAGAGCAGATGGTAGACTACAGAGGGAGGACTACACTGGTGACTGATGCCATCCACGAGGGGAGACTGACCCTGCAGATACACAATGCCACAACTTCAGATGAAGGGCAGTACCAGTGCCTTTTTGAAAAAGATGGTGTCTACCAGAAAGCCAGTTTGGATCTGAAGGTGGTAGGTAAGGACTCTAGATAGATGTTTTGAATTTGTCACCTGTTCCTACTGCTTTAACATGTTACTAGATAATTTCTGTAGCACTGAAAGTTTTCTTAATGCTTACTTGCTATCAGATTTATATTGAACCACCAATGTATAGGAACTATCATAGATACTTAAAATCCACAAATTCCAACAAACCAAATTTAATTTTTGTGTATGGAACTTGTATACTTCTGAGTATGTCCACAAAATTACCATATATTTAAAGAGGTCTGAGAATTTTACTCTATTTTATACAGGATTCATTATTTCACACAGTATGTTATTAAAATTCTGGGAAATATACCAGGAAGTATAATAATTTGAAGACTAAACTAGATATACCAAGTAAACAGAAATAATGTGGATTGACAATCTTGGTATGAATGGAGGAAGAAAGAAAATCACTCTCTAGAATTTATTTTCCAAGTTTAGCAAATGTCATTGAGGACACAGGTAAAAATCTTGAATATCTGAAATATGTCTCCCATGGATTTTCAATCTAAGTTAATAAACATATTTAGGGAATATCCACAGAAACACATGTTGAGAAGTTAAAGGGGCCCATCTTTTTCTGTCATTGGACATGAACATTTATAATTTTAATCTTTAAGAATATTCTCTTACCTAGGTTCTTTTACCCTGTCAGTTATTTTGTTCTCAGGCAAAAAAAGGTTGAATTTAAAATCTTAAATTTTACCTTTATATATGTCCCTGGATGATTCAGGAATATAAAAATAAATAAATAAAACAAAACAAGAAAACACTCCAGCCAGTCTTTCTCTAGGTGGAGTGTCATTTCCCCTTAAGATTTTTCTCTCTTCCTGCAAGCCCTCTGAATCTTCCCAGCCCTTCTCAAACATAGTCACCAATAACACAACCACTAGCAGAGGCTCCATTCTTGGTTTCCTTGGTCTCTGTTCCCAGCTGTGGGTTCTTCCCCGAGGATCACCATGGAGGTGCTGACAGATGGAGAGGTACAGCTGATGTGCACTGCAAGTGGGTGGTTCCCACCACCCCACATGCAATGGAGGGACATGGAAGGAAAGACAATACCATCAGCTTCTGAGATCCTGCATTCAGACAGCCATGGGCTCTTCCATGTGGAGACATTGCTATTGATCACTAACAGCTCCTTGGCAAATGTGACTTGTTCCATCAGCAACCTCCCTCTGGGTGAGGAGAAAACAGCGGCTTTTACTCTCTCAGGTTGGTGATTCTGTATATTCCTCTCAGGTTTGGAATTAAATACTAAGACCAACTCAGATGTTCTCATTTTATTGCTTTCTGTATCCGAATATAAAAATATACATGTCTATATATAATTCTAATGAGATATCCTGCTATCTCTGACAAAGCTTATCTTCAGGACACATAGGGATCTTACTCCTCTGAGTTTCTTGCTTATAACCCAGATACAGCTCTAAAGTTATATTTATTGTTGGCTGTGCACTAAATTCTAATTATTGCCTCTAATTCTCTGTATCTACAAATTCTCTTCTGATATGAAAAGAATTTTAGCACTTTGTTTTTTCCTTTCTGGTGAATTTTATTATGGATTAGAAAATAATTTTCCTTAACACTATCTTTATGGCTGTGGCCTGGGTAATTTTATTATTTTGCCATTATTCCAGTGACTGTGATATGATTGGAAAAAGAGAAGGGAGAATAATTGTGTATGTACATTTCTGAAAGTAACAAACACTAAAGCTAGCTAGACATAAATTTACAGTCTTCCCTCCCTCAGCAAGGAAAAGGGGACCCACTGCTTCCTTGAGAGATCTACTTCTCTTCCTCCTCTCCAGCCCAGGAACTGCTCAGATAAAAAAATGCACTTGGTATTTTCCTAGTTTCATGATTTACTGGGATTTGGGGATTTCCATTTCAGAGTCCAGGATGACATTTTCATGGGCAATACTACCTGTTTTGGGATTGCTTCTTGCCATGGCCATAGGCATAATATGGAGGAAGAACTAAAAGAAAGGTAAGTTAGGAAAACAGGACCAGTGTGAAGTGCACTTTGTGGTCGAACATACAATGTATTTTTTCCTGGCCTCTCTTCTCAGCAATCACATGTGGGAGGCATTCAGTGAATATTTGGTAATTAATGAAGCATGAGTCTACATTCATGTAATCAAGACTCAATGATGAATGAACTTGGGGTTTACAGTGATATTAGAAGCAACAGAATTAAAAAAAAAACAATAATTTGAATCCCTGGGGCCATTCCTCAGATAGCCAGTTAAGGGAAAGGAAGAAGAGATGTTGGTAGCATAGTCATCCTATTGTCAAGGCTAAGAGCTCAGATGTCACTGAGATTCTGTTGGCATGAACATTTGTCTAAGACCTGTAATAATGAAATGGCCTACTTATTGGTGATTCCTGCTTTATTGATGAAGGTCATCTTACATATTGACAAGTTATTTTGTGTACCCCAGAAAGTTTGTCTACTTTAAATTTCTTTTGTCATAAAGCTTGTTCGCCTGTTTATATGTTAATAGCAGGAAATTAATACTTTTAGAAATTGATATATTATCATAATGAATTTTTTTCTTTAGAGTGAATATGATCCTTGATCCTAATACAACTCACTCGAAACTGACTCTTTCTGAGGAACACAAGGATATGACCCAGGATCATTCATGCAGCTAGACATCCCACAGAGATCTGACTCTCTGCTCTACCTGCTGAACCATGAATGGCTCACATCCATAAGGTGGTATTGAGAGGAAGGGGTCAGGTGATGGGTCCCTGGTATCAAGGACAATGTCTTGAGGAAAAGTCGTCATTGTGTCACAGTCATCATTGTGTCACCTCACATTCCACTACCCAGAAATTCTTATCTGGACTTTCTATAAGCCACTCCTTTCTCCTGGTGTATCTTAACAAACACCCAGAGACCACCTAGTTTCAGTCTTTCTTCTGTCCCTATACTTACTTTTATCTCCCAATAATGTTTCTCTGGAGTAAACAAATTCTGACCATCATGGGTTTTGGGCAATAGTTGCTATGTAAATGTGTACTGGGCCATCACCTCTCCTCCTCCAAACCTTCTCCTCCTGAGGTGGCCCCTGGGTGGTCAGAGTCTCCCTGACTGTGCCTCTAGACATCTTTCTTTTGTAACATGATCAACAAGAGCCCACTCTACACCTTTCCCCAAACTTTCTTCTCTGGAATTCTGCACCCACTCTTCATCCTGTGTCCCCTGATATAGGTTCTCTGTATATTTGCACCCAGAAGGACCCCTTCAACATCTCCAAGGGAAACAACAATCTTGAATTCTGGAAAACAGGATGATAACGAGAGTCCTGGAACTGTCCTCCTTTTACCAACTGCTGGAAGGGGGCTCTTGTCACCATTGATCCCATCAGAGGCCTGTCTTAGTCCAAGTTCTGTGATATTCTAACTCCTGATTACATTCTGATATCATATGACCAAATCCTTACAAAATCCAATAGGAAATGCAATTTAGCACATAGAAGGAAATGAAAGCAATCAAGAAATATCCGATCAGTTATTTTAAGGTGGTGGCAATTAAATTGATCATGTAAGTGAAGCTGAGAAAACAAAAAATACAGTTAAAGAACACTGAGAGAAAACAGCTGTATATAAAGAGAAAAATATGATCACTAAGATATAATCTTAAAATTATAATGTGCTGTATTATGAAATCTCTACTGCAGACTTTTTCCAAAGTTAAGAGAGAACGAGGAGTAAGGAAAATTTTTAGAAATACCAATCCAAGAGAAAAATTAATTATGGATCATGTGTATGACAAAATCATTTTAATTTTTAAAGCAAATTAAAGTGCACAATTTAAAATTAATAATTATAAATGTAAGCAATAAATGAAACAAGTAGTAAACAGTAAAGTGATAATAAGTTAAAGAAGAGAAACTTTATATGGAAGAAGAAAGAATGTTGTTTTTTAAAAAAGATTTTTAAGAAAGAGTCTTAACAGTTAAATTAGAGAACATTGACAATGATGAAGGTGATGGGTTGGGGTGGCCTACTTTCCAGTATATGTTCCTTCAAAGTACTGTATGAGATTAAATATTACACTATATAAAATGTAGTTATAAATTGTTTTGTTACATCTTTTAAAAAAGAGTCTTAAATTCTCATGAAGTGAGAATGAGGGATATCTGCCAATAACACTGCTGCTTTCCAGGATGCAAACATCACAAAGTTGTCACTGTCCTTTGAGGATCATTCATTCATCTACAGCATTCTGGAGGCTATCTTTTGGGTCATAACATTTTCTTTCTGTTTCTAAACTCATAAGCTCATGTTTGAAATTGGTAGTCTCTCAAGTATTTACAAATTTATTTTATTTTTTCAACTGTGGTAAAGTACATACTGAATAAAATTCATCATTTTAAAGCATGTAATTCAGTAGCACTCTGTACATTCACAATGTTGTACAACCATCTTCACTATATAGTTTCAGTACATTCCCCCACCAACTCCAGAAAAGAAATGTCATACCTACTAAGTGGTTACTACTCATTTTCCCTGCTCCAAGTCCCTGGCAACTACTATTCTACTTTCTGTCTCTACAAATTATACTGTTTCTATACTCTGGATTTTTTATACAAATGTAATCATAAAATGTAAAGCAGGTTCGCTAATTACCAATCCCATGAGAGAATTCCCATCACCTAGAGGAGAGGAAGATCATCACTCTGCCAGAAGCAGGAGTCTATACACTGTATCAGGACACTGTTTAGCTCCACCATGCACTGATTACCTGTTTGTTTGTGCTATGAAATCATTCACACTTTAAGATAGTGAGTGATCTATATGAAAGTATATGAAGCAGGTTTACTGCCTACAGATAGGCAACAAGGGACACAAAAAGTCTCAGATCTATCATAAGCCAGTGCCCCAATGCTCCAGAAAGCTGCTCAAGTGGATGGATCCTTGACTGCTTGAGTCTCACTTGCACCACAGCTACAGGACCTGGAAAGGCAGCGTACCGAGGGTTGCATACCTCAGAACCATGCGACTCACTAGGCAAAGGTTTAAAGGACATCCTTCTAGTGATGAGAGGAGCAACACTTTGTCCAGGGCAGTTTCCCCTAACTCATTATATTACATACCCAAGAGGAACAGGAGCAAGGCCCAGTCTGTTTCATGTACTTCCTTATCAGGATTTTGCACTCCCAGAATATTCTAAAGTCATTCATGAAAACTGCAAATAAGGGAGGGGGAGAACTGAATCAGTTCACCCAGAAAACTGTCCTGCAGAAAATGTACACACATGCACATGTGTGCGTGTGTGTGTGTGTGTGTGTGTGTGTGTGTGTCTTGTTTTATTTGGCATATCTTCAAAATTCATCCAAGCCATAATGAATACTTACTTCCTTTTTTAAATCAACAGACTTTATGTTTAAGAACAGTTTTAGTTCTATTGCAAAATTGAATAGCAAATCCAGATTTTCCATACACCTTTCCAACACTATGTTTCCCTTATTATTAACATATTCTCCTAATGTGTTACAACTGATGAACCAATATTAATACATTATCTCAACTAAAGTCCATAGTTTACATTAGGGCACACTTTTTTTTGGTTTTTGGTACCAGGGATTGAATTCTCAGGCACTCGTCCACTGAGCCACATCCCCAGTCCTATTTTGTATTTTAATTACAGACAGGGTTTCACTGAGTTGCTTAGTGCCTCACTTTTGCTGAGGCTGGCTTTGAACTCATGATTCTTTTGCCTCAGCCTCCCAAGCTCCTGGGATTACAGGCATGTGCCACTGCGCCAGGCTAGGGCACACATTTTGAATTGTACATTCTAAAAGGTTTGACAAATTATTTATGCTTTGTGACACATTGATACACCCTTTATATTTTTGAAGATATATTTATTAGTAAACATTGTATCTTTGAAAATATTTCAGCATGTTACTCTATTTTGACTTAATGTAATTTAAAATGTTTTACTAATAATGCCTGAAAGTTAACTGCTATTTTGGTGGGAGGCAAGGAATGTTTCATCTTAATTTATTAATCCAGCTTTTTGCTTACTATCCTGTGCTTTTGAAGGCTGTATGTATAAATGTGTAGGATCAGCTAGAGAAAAGGCTCATGAAAATGTATATGTGTATGTTTTATCACACCAATTCCCTTGCTATACATAAAAGAACATAATTACTTTTAGCTTCCAAAATTTATGACTAATTTACTTTATCAATCCCAATTACAGTTAGAAAAGCTATAGGGAAGAAGTAGGATTGCAGCTTGAGGATGACAGTATCAACCACTGGCTAATGAATAAGCAATTTGATTGGTCCATCAAGGATCTGTTCCTTCTCATTCCTGATGTGTAGACTAGCTGGATGTAGTCATGCAGAGCAGGGTGACTTGCACAATAGATGTATAAATTGAGTGGATCTCAGTTTCAGGGAGGAAACTAAAAGATTAAGTTAATTAACCACTCTGTTTTTTCCCCTCATTTATCAGTAGAATATAAATATCCATCAGGGCAATGATTTTTTTCTTCCTTTTTGTGTATACTTCCAACCTCAAAAGCAGCTTATATTAATTGACCAATAAACATTTATGAAATGCATAAATAATTTCATAGATAAGTATTTCTTGAGCACTGTAGAACTCACTACTGCTAGTACTAGAGATATAATCCTACTCTCTGCCCTCAGGTATTCCTTTATTCTAATCAAGTCTTTATCATACTTTTTAAAACTTTACTCAAAATGGAATTTACAAGGTAGTCTAATAAAGAATTAATTGATGAGATCAGATAGTGAATTCAAAGTCATTACTTTGCCAGAATCCATGGAGACCCTTCACTGCATATTGATTTGCTGACAGGTACAGATGAGGATAAGATGAACATTACTAGTCCTGACATTTCTACAATTCTGATTCTAAAAGACCACCAACCTTCTCATTTTCATTTGTTGTCCATGTTCAGCCATTTCTCCCCAATCTCTAAACTAAGAAGGACAAAAACTCATTAAAAATTAGTGGAGAAGTGACAGAAGACTCTTAGAGAACATACCACAAATTTAGGTACTGTAGGAGAGATACTTAGAACTCATTTGGGAACCTCATGCTTATAAATGTCCTGAGTGTACAACAGAAGTAACATATCTAAAACCACATCCACTATCTCCTGTTCTGTAGCAGGAGTTCCATTTCCATTTGTTCTTGTTTTGTTGTTACTCCCTTGTATAGAGTTTTCATGTCCAGAAATCCCTTTCCACCCACCAGTCCATTTGATTGTACTTACCAATATTTTCCCACCACTTGCTTACCCCCTTTCTGCCTTCACTATTTCTTTCTTGAATTATGCAGGCCCTCTTTTATTGTCAGTAAATTCAAGATTTGGGGCCCTGGATTTATTCTTCCAAGGTTCAATCAATAACTTTGCTACTCATTGACTGTATGCCAGGGGAAATATCACCAAGTAGGTACATCTCCAAGAGAAGTTGTGAGAGGTTTAAACATCTGTTGGTGTATTAGAAAAATCTAAGTGGATCTTTTCCATATGGGAAAGAGAGGAGAAACTCATATTTTATATCCTCAAATACATAAATTTTGTGATAAGGAACTGGAGAAAACTAGGTATAGTAAAGGGAAGCAATGTGGAAAAATGTGGTTAGAAAGGAAAAAGAAAATACCAATGTTAACAATGACTCTTTCTCCATGAAGACTACAAATGTTTCACCTTTCCTACCTAACGTTTTCTCTTTGAAAACTTGAACTACAATAGCAATTTTTTTTCAATTACATTCTCAGATGGCACACAAACTGGGTTTGCTAACCGGTGAGAACCTTTTAAAAATAAGCACTCTTTTCTCTCCAGAAATCTTGAGCTTCTCAAATGATTTATGGTTACATACCAGACTGCTCCATCCCTTGAAAAAAAATCCAATATTAGATGTTAATGGGACAACAGAGGCTGAAGAATTGACAAGCTGAGCTTTTTCAAAACATTTGAACAGATTTCTTTGCAATTCCAACAGAAGGAGCATATATGGAAAATTCATTGAACAATTGATCACAATCCCTCCTTCAAACACCACCCTTCCTACATGGTTTGATAGCAACAAAAAGTATAAAAATATATATTTCTCTTTAAATGTAGTCAAAAGTATTTATTTCAACACACAGCACCAAAACACGAGAGAGATCTCATGTTCAGAATTTTCTTGTAATGAATTATTGCTGCCCATAAGGAGACTGCATTTTCCCAATGGTAAAACTAGAGCAGATCCCCGTGGACTTTTTCCAGTTCTCTTGTTGCTCTTTCTGCCTCTCACTCTCTGAAAAAGGCTGAAATCACACTAAGTGATTTCATTGATCTACTTACCTTCCAAGGACAACTTTCTTGGAGAACAGACTATAAGGAGCTTGGGTGGTAGCAACATTTCACTTCTTATGGGGATAAAGGGAGTTTGCTTCCTAGGGAACTTCTGTACCATTTGTTAAGAGAGTCATGGAGGTCTTTGGAGAAGAATTAGCAATACTTTCTGTGTGATCTAAAGCTAAGCAGATAGTCATAGATCTAGATGATCATAGATCTTCAGGGTGCTAGTATTTGTTATTCAACGTTATTCACATTTTTCAGAGGTCTACATAAAGGCAAAAATAAGGGCAGAGAGTCTCACAGAAGGTGTTTCCAGCAAAGGAAGATGTGGGGCCCATGAACCATGTTGTAAAGAACCAGAAAAATTCCTAGCCTATGAGAGGTCTGCTTTAGTGAAAGAGGCTCTGGATGAGTGGTGAAAGCCATGTCTTTTACATTCCTCACACTACCCAGAATTTCTTATCTGGACTTTCTACAAACCACCTCTTTCTCCTCACTATATCTGAGAAAACACCCAGAGCCCACCTAGTTGCAGGTCAATATTATGTCCCTATATTTACTTTTACCTCCCAATAATGTTTCCCTGGGGTAAAGCAATTCTGACCCAGAACACTAAAGGTTTTTTCAGGTTCCCCTCACCCTTGATATGCCAGAGCATCACAGTTTTGAGCAACACTCACTATTGAAGAAACATTTCTTTTACTCTTATATAGGATGAGGTTGGAATGAGCTGTGTTTGAATCCAAACAAATAGCTACTGGAAGTGTAGCACGGGAGGGAGCTCAGTGCATTATGGAGTCTTGTTGATATCAAGAAAGATGTAAATGCTGAGTGAGGACATTGGAGGAAGACAAAAGGAAGAGCAGAAATAACTTGTGTTCTGTCCTAGAAGACACATGGTGTATAAATAATAAAGGCCAGGATTGTACAGGACCTTGGGTAACCATCTGTTCTAGACAGACTGAGAAACATCTAGCCAGGATGGCTGTTGCATCTGAAACAGTCAGGGTCAGGCATTTCAGGACTGGGTCTCTCCATCTTCCTTAAAAATACCTAAAATTTTGTAGCTTGCTTTTTTATTATCCTGTCATATTTCTAATCCTGGTGTGTCTACTTCCATTTAAGACTCTTCATAATCATTTTTACTTTGGGCTTATATACTAAGTCATCCTCTTCTTGTACTACCCTTTATTCTGTTTCTAATCATTGAGATACGAAGGTCTGTAAGTCAGAAATTTCTGAATTTTGGTAATAACCCTCACCTTAGTGGCAGTGATTGTGGTGAAGTTGCTTTGCTTCTCTCAACCTCATTTAACCTTCATGATGATGTACACTATTAAGGTGCCTCAGTACAGGAATATAGAGAGAAATAAATGAGATGCTGTATACAAAACTTAGTACTATATCTTGTCCCTAGTAAACACGTGGTAAATTTTAGCTTCTAATACTTACAAATAACATTGATACCAGTATAATAGTACTAATAACTAGTAGTAATCAGTCTGCTTCTTTAAAAACCAAATGTCATCAATAAAGATTTTCCACAAAGGATATGAATATGGGGATCATAATGTTTGAATTTTTGTATATTAAATTAATTAGGAAATGTGGATACAATGATATGTTGAAGTAGGACAGAAGAGGCTATACACCAGAGGAATTAGCAGAAAGCAGGTTTATTGGATGCAGCAGGTCCAAATGGAGCTTTTACCTAAAACATTCTCTGGATCATTAGTCTAGAAATTCTTTGAACTTTATACCCAGTGGTGGGGCGGGGGCTTGGAGGTGTACATTTTTGCAAGGGTCTCAGAAGGTGCCTATTTTCCCATTTCTTAGAACAGTCAGGAGGGATTTTACAGGGTATACCACAAAAACAGAGTACATCCATCAAGTCTACAGTTAAATTTAGTTTTTGCAAGATAGAACAGCAACAAGAATTAGGGCATATAACCACATGGAGCCCTTCAGCAGAGATCTTGACTATTATTTTGTTAACAAGAACATTTGTGGTGAGGGCTCTGGAGAAGTTAAATTAAGATGCATTGGTAGAGGAGGGGCGTGTCACTACAATGTAGAATAAAGTAGCATGGACTAGTAGAAACTGATAATCAACCCACAAACCTGGAAAGACTAAGATGATCAGGGGCCATTCTGACTAAGGTAGCTCTCCTCTGCTTTGGGGTAGTTACACAATAGATTTCCTCCTGACTGAACCCATTGCCAATGTTATTCACATGAATGAGTCCATTACATTATTCCAATTTCAGCTTAAATAACAATTGCTTTGGAGGATTCCTTTAATTTTCCCTTTTCTCAGATGGAAACCTCTTATTCCTTCACCATATACCTACATCCCTAGTTGGTTTGTTCAGCTCCAAACTACAACCCTGTGTGATCCTGCTTGGCATGCAGTGTTCTTCTTCCCTAGTCCCCAGGGTATGTAGCTAATAAAGTGCTGTCAACCTCATCTGTCCACTGTTGGGCATAATGCATTTGGTTATCTTGTGCAATTTAGGGTGGAGGATCTCTCTCTCACCAACTGGGTGAATAAGAGGGGATCAGAAGAGAGGGGCAGACAAAATGGTTGGCCCAATTGTAACATAATAGAACTCACCTTGCTGATATAATCCCTTCATTCTGATTGAAAAGAAATAACTGCCTGATGCCAAATGTCCGCTATGGAAATACTCCCCTTCCTCTGTAAAGGCAAAGAAAATGGAGAGCTTATGAAATTCTTTCTTAAGTATTTCTTTTAAAAGGAGAGGTAGGTCTCATCTTCAGAAGGAGATGGTGTTTTCTCTCCTTCTGCATCTTTCCATTATACCCCATGCTGGGGAAACCGTCCCTTGCCTATGCATATTATCTTTATTCCTTCATCTTTTGGATCTACCATGAGGACATGAGGACTAGAATCAAGATCTGAAAGAGAAAATCATTCACCAAACACCTGGATGACTTTTGTCCAGAAATCCCTAATCTTATACAGCAGCACTAGCATGAGGAGAGGGGTGATGAAGCACCTTCATTCTGGGTGTTAAGAGAGGATTTCTTTTCTTAAGAAAGGATTAAGAGAGGATTTCTTTTCTTTTCCCATGAGAGAAATGAATAATTAAAAAAATTAATTAATTTAAAAAATTATTACAGAACAATTGAAGATGATACTAAGAATTATATCAAGGCCTGTCACACAATTTCTATCCAAGCATACCCAGCAGTTAGAAGGAGAATAGAAAAGGTGGAGGGTAAAATTTTACAATGTTGGGTTCTTTCAGAAAAAACCTCATATGTAATCATCTATCTATTCAATTTATTGAAGTCCCAAAGAGGATGATCTGTATGTGTTTAAAATTATGCTTTTTATAGTCAAGTCCTAATCTTCCTTTTTTAATTTTTGCAAATTTTCTTTCTTCCTCTGGGTAGAGATTATGTGAAAGATAAAGGTAGTCTGATGAAGTGAGTCTGTGAAAGAGTCAAGGTGCCTGTTTTTTCTTACCTGCACCTCTTTCTCTTCCCTTTCCATCACCTTTCCTCTTCAACTCATCACAAAAGAGGGTCTTCTAGTGGTTCCACATAATCATCATCCATATGAAAACAAAAAAATGAGAGTGCTAGAATAACTGTTTCTTTGAGAACAATAAATATCCTCACTTCTAAAACTATATATTATTTTGCCTTTATATCACATTGTATGAACCTCTTGTGTCTGATTCCACCTCAAATTTCTCAGCCTTAGAGAATATATTTAAATACCTGGCTACATACTATTTTGGCTAAAATTATAAAATTGTTAACACTCTTTACTACCAGATTCTCACCATCTAAGGAGGACATACTTCTGAAAAACAGAAAGAAATCTGCAAGAAAACACATCTTCTCAGAATTGTCTGAGTAGCTGCCAACTTTCTTAAACAAAGGAAAAGAATATGTATATCAAACTTGTCCTGAGAAAAACACAGCAAATCAAAGTTTAGGAAGCAAGAACTAACAGACCAAATAGACCTTGTACCTCCTAGAGAAATATAACCATTAAAGTTCCAGTGAAACAAATAGATAAAAGCTATACCTGGGCTGGGTTTTTGACTCAGTGATAGAGCACTTGCCTAGGATGTGTGAAGCACTAGGGTTGATCCTTAGCACCATCTAAAAATATAAATAAATAAAATAAAGTTATCAAAATTTGCTAAAAGAATATATATATATTTTTTTAAAAAAGCTATACTCTGCTAAGAAAACAAGGAAGGGATGTTCATATTAACTGAACTGAGATAAGTATGGGCTTAATATAAACAACCAACTAGGCAAAGGTTAACTAAATGGAAGATAAGTATGGGTATATAATCAATCAACTAGGCAAAGGTTAACCAAATAGAAGATAAGTACGGGTGTATAATCAACAAGCATGTGAAAGTCAGATTTATCTTTATACCCTATTAACTGATATGGAAAAGATATTTAAAAATACTGTGAGCCTTATGAGGTTAGTTTTGGGATTGTAGGAGATTTTTGACCTCTTCCTGAGATGATCCTAAAGTGAGATCACAGGAACATGGCTGGGAGAGTTTGTTACTTTTCCTTCAAGATTTAGTGGATTTGGCTTCTTCCTCTTAAAAGAAGGTCTAAAGAAGATGGGTAATATGAGCCTATAGGTATATTGTCAGCATCAACTCAGAACTATTAACTTAAGATAGGTCTAGTGTATTTAAAAGAGTAGAAGTTCATGAACTGAAAAAAAAAAAACTACATATTTGTCTTAGCCAGAGAGTATAATTCTAGAAATTGAAGCAGAATGATACTATAAAAGAAATGGGTAGATAAATTGTAATAACCACATAGAAAATTTAGAATTTATACTGGTACTTATATGAGAAATTTATGGAAAATAATGCTTGTATAAATTGGTGTTGATTTGCTGCTATTAGTCATTCACTAATGGTATAGCAATAAGTGAAAACACATTGGAAAAAATTGAGCAATTCCACAAAACTTTAAATCAAAACAACATTTGTATAAATTAAAATTTTAAATTTAAAAATCAAAACAATTAGAAAGAGATAAACATGAATAACAACTAGACACAATTAACTACATAGAAAAAAAACTCACAAACATAATGTTGAGCAATAAAACCCAGAGTAAAAGAATATGTGTGTGTGTGTGTGTGTGTGTGTGTGTGAGAGAGAGAGAGAGAGAGAGAGAGAGAAATTCAAATACAAGCAAAATTAATATGAGGTTAGAAATCAGACTAGCCATTATCCTTGGGGGAATACTGATTTGAAGAGGAAAATCGGATTTTCCTGAATATTAGAAGTTGTGTTTCCTGATTTGGGTGCTAGTTTTCATGTTTATTCATTTTTAAAAACTTATAGAGTGGTGCATTTAAAGTCACCATTTAATTCTCTGCTTATGTTACATTTCAATATATTTTATTGAAAAAGTAGTAGAAGACAGGAAGGTGAAATATTTTGGTGGTGATGATATAAAAGGGTGCTATAAAACTAAGATGTAAAATATAGCATTGGCAGTTCTGTTCATATAGTTTTTAGAAATTTTTATACATAAAAGGTGCCATAAAAATTATAAGACAAATAAAAATAGGAAAAAGTGTTTTTAATATTTATAAGAATAAAAGAGCAACTATGAATTGAAAAAAAATTTCCGGAAAAATATCCCCTTCCTCCTCCAAAAACAGTTAACTAAAGAACATAAACAGGAAACTGAAAGAAGAAAAAAAAATTCAAATAGATAAGAAAAAGTTTCTAATTTATTTTTATGAGTAATTAAAATAGGATTTCTTCCCGGGTGAGATGGCACATGCCTGTAACCTCAACAGGTAGGGAGGCTGAAGCAGGAGGATCATGAGTTCAAAGCCAGCCTTAGCAACTTAGCAAAGCCCTAAGCAACTCTGTGGGACACATATATGTGGCAGGCAGGTGGGCCCAGGATTGTGGCTCAATGGATAAGTGCCCCTAGGTTCAATCCCTGGTACCAGAAAAATGGTGGAGGATATCTTTATCTATCAGACTTGAAAAAATATAAACAACAACAACAACAAAAACCCAGACTATTTAGTGTCATCAAAGGTGTGAAGAAATGTTTATTCTCACATAGTTCTGTTACAAATGTAAACTGGAATTATTATTGAATTATGCATACATTTAAAGAAATTTTATGATTATTTTCAAACTGAATTGTTAAACTAGAATATATAAACTTAATAATTGAGAAATTCCTTAAGTGAGGAACACTATATATCACTACTATATATCACTACTATAATTATAGGTTAATATATGTATTTCATCATTTTGTCATGATTTAAAAATTAAAAATAACAATATTAGGTCAGTACTCACATAAATTATGGAATTTCTATATACTTTCAAGCATAAAATAACAAAATCTTTGTAATTTATCTATTATATGTTGTTAAGGAGGACAGGGCAAGTTGCAGAAAGAATATATTGCAAGATATTTTAAATAAGTGTTATGGAATGATATTTTTAGTAAGTGTTGTGGGACAGGCAATTATTTGACTTTTTAATAGTATTATTAACTTTGCTTTGATAACTATTACTTGAGAGTCCCTCTAGAGTTTTCTCTTTCTTGATTTTAATTATGGTATTTGAGCCTTGGGCATATTTCTTTGGCTTTAAGTAAAAACTGCATGAATGAATTGTCGAATGAATTAATTAGAGCAATTGTACAATATTTATGGGGGAAAACGTGTTAATGAGCTAGTCTCCTTAAGGGGAACAGAAAGAAGCTTTGAGAAAGTGCGGAGGAGGTTTCTCAAAACCTAAAGAAGGTGCACACAGATCTTCAGGTTATGTTTTTGTTTTTCTTTGTTTGGTACTGAAAATTGAACTCGGGGTACTTAACCACTGAACCACATCTCCATCCCTTTTTATATTTCTAGTTAGAGACAGGGTCTCCCTACGTTCCTGAGGCTAGCTTTGAACTCATGATCTTCCTGCTTCAGGAGGAGATTATAGGAATGCTCCATCTCACCCAGCTTCAGGTTCCTTTTGAAGAGTTGTATCAAGGCTTTATCAATATTTGGAGTTAACATTCATGGAAGCAATAGAGGAGTGATATAACAAAGCCCTGGATGATAAGCATCCTAGTACTAACCAGTGAGAAACCAGCTCTGGAGTACTATCCAATGCTGGATGCTATGGGCTGTATTACACCCCAAGGATCTTAGCACAATCATTTTCCTTAAGGGAAAGAGAAACAAGATGTTCCAATGAAAACTAACACATAATTCTAGTTCCTGCTTTCTTGGCTGAGGAATCATATTTAATTTGCTTTTATCCAGGTTAACAAATACTTTTAAAGACTAGTTTATTAACAGAGAATAATATATTTTATGTAAATCTATAGTTATATAAAGAAATAGATGTCTAGGAGGGCATAGAACAAGCTGGTAGTAACAGTTACATTGGAAGAGAAAAAATTTATTGGAGGGAAAGGGAGGATTATTGATTTATATTTTATACTTTCCTGAGTTGGTAATGATATAATGATTTTATTTTATAAAAGAAACAACACCAAGTATGAAAAACCCTACAGTGGTCAATCCAGTATCCTAAGCACTCTTCCTCAGTCTATTTCATATTTTCACACTGGTCCCTCTTTTCATTTTCCACTTATTTCCCCCAAGGCCACTCAGCTAATGTTTTTTTTTTCTATTTCTGCTTCACTTAATTATTGAAGATGGATTATTTTCTGACCTCCACCCTAGGCTGATGATATTTTCCTATCGCATCAGTCCACCCTGTCACCACCAAATAATATAATAATGACCCAGTCACTGATGCTCCCGGATGACACTCAGAAGCCAGTGCAGGGGAGGGACTGGTCTCTAGGTGAAATGGTACATTTTGGTAATCATGATATATTCCTTCAAAATGTATGGGGAGAAACATGAATGGAAATAAGTACCTTTTTTAAAGTACCTGTTTTTATAGTAGTGCAAATTTATACCAGTGGTTTAGTCTATCATGCTAAGTGAAATAAGCCAGTTACAGAAAAACCAAAGGCTGAACTTTTTCTCTGATATGTGGATGCTGACACACAATTCGGGGTTGGGGATGAAAATAGAAGTTCACTGGATTAGACAAAGGGAATGAAGAGAAGGGAGAGGGGATGGAAATAGGAAAGACAGTAGAATGAACCAGACATAATTTTCCTATGTTCTTATATGAATAAACAACCAGTGAAACTTCACATCATGTACAACCATAAGAATGGGGTACCAATTAGAATAAGTTATACTCCATGGATGTATAATACATCAAAACGCACTCTATTGTCATATATATTAAAAAGTAACAAATTTTAAAAGTTGGGAATAACCTGAATATCTATAAGTAGAGGAATTATTGAATAAATGATATATCTAGTATATTACTCACATGAAATCTGTATGAAACACATTTGGGGAGAAAAGAAAAAGCAAATTGCCAAAAAGTATGTATACTATTGCTATTTAAACTCAAAAGAAGGGCAAAGGATATCCTGTATTTTACAGATATATATATGCATGGAGATGTTCTAGTTCTGGAAAAATCCCCACCAAACTGATGATAGCTATCATTTCTGAGAAGTAACTATAGAAGTAGTCATGGCAGACTTCAGCTTTATCTTCAATGACTGACTGAACCTATATTGATCTATTACATATGTAATTATACATAAATACACTTTTCATTTTTAGTGGCTAATAGGTGATATTTTCCCAAATTAATAAAATATTATTTGCTACCCTAAGAAAAATAAAGTACATCAAAACAAATGTGTAAATAGATCAAGAGCCCTTGGGGTTAAATTCAGTGTCTAGGATGTTGACCAGCTCCAAACATACCTGCCTCTCTGTCCTGTTCACTACCATCCCTTCCAAATCAAATACAGAATACTTGCATTCCTCTGAGAGTGGTCTGTATTCTCCGATAATTATTCACCTATTACATTTAGCTCCAAGATGGCTTCTTTAAAATGATTGCCTTAAAAAAAGGGTCAGGGAAGACCTGGAGAATGTAGATTCTCAAAGCTACTCTTCCCTAGATATGCAATACTTCACCAATTCTGCCCTCCCTCTGAAATCTACTAGTCGTTCTCCTGCCTGCTCCATTCCATCTTGATAGATGTGCACAGCCACTGAGAACTGGGAGTGAAATCACTGTAGCTCCATGTTCTTCACACTCATTTCTGGGGACACAGCAGGGGAGCATGGTCACAGTGTATTCCAAGGAACTAATCATTAGGAACAACTTTGTAGGATGATCTAATACATACATATTTTCAAGGTATAGAGAGAATCCAGAACAACTGATTTCCCTTTTTTTTTTTTTAGTAATACATGATTTATATTAATAGAACTTGGCCCCCTTAGTTAAAATCCTGATTATGATTTTGGGCCTCAGTTTCCTCATCTGATAATAATTCAGTAACAATATATACCCTCAGTTTTTAATGAGGATTACATGAATTTATGCATGTAAAGCATTTACTTTCCATAGCACATATGCTTCGATAAGTACTAGCAATTTTTACTAAAAAGTCCAGCTCAATTCACATGAATATATTTGGCATTCTGGTGATATATTTTCATCTACCTTTTAGGAACCTCATTTCATTATAGAATTGAAAAGACAGACACAGTCCAAATTTCTGACTCTCCTCCCAGGCATAAAAATTCCTCCACTGACATCTTTTAATCCACCTCAACCAGGTAAAAGATAAACATTAATAATAGCCCTCAAAATATTTTCTGAACCCTTTCATCTTCCTTCCATGCTGTGGACAATGAGAAGAGGTAAGGATGAAATTGCTTTCCTCTGTCTCTAAAATTCATTTTTGTTTTGTAATCCTTAAAATCCTATGAACTCTAAAATAATGTTTTTCTTCCTTCTTTTTAATGACAGAAATAATCAAGAAATAATTTCTTGATTCATTTCTGAAATAATCAAGAAAGCTCCTTGAGTAGAATGGAACATGCCTATAATCCTAGATATCTGGGAGGTTGAGGCAGGAAAATCACAACTTCAAGTACAGCCTTGGCAACTCAATGAAACTCTGTCTGAAAATAAAAAAAAAATAAAAAGGCTGGGGATATAATGCAGTGGTAAAGTGTCCCACAGTTCAATTCACAGTATTGCAAAAAAGGAAGGAAGGAAGGAAGGAAGGAAGGAAGGAAGGAAGGAAGGAAGAAAGAAAGAAAAATAAAGACAGCTCTATTTACATACATTACGTATGTACTCAGGGTAATTTAAAATTCTGGATATAAGATTGAATATCTATAAGTAGTTTATAAGAGATTAGCAAAGAATCACAGTCTCTGGGACAGGAGTCCCCTGTGTTTCTCCTTTGCTAGCCAGGTAATAAAACTTCTTTTTCCTTTTTTTTTCTTAAAAAGAGAGAGAGAGAGAGAGAGAGAGAGAGAGAGAGAGAGAGAGAGAGAGAGAGAGAGAGAGA
>NW_025999982.1:1161960-1209481 GCF_001458135.2 Marmota marmota marmota | reverse complement strand
AGAGAGAGAGAGAGAGAGAGAGAGAGAGAGAGAGAGAGAGAGACTGAGCAAAATATGAATTAAATAAATACAAACTAGACATATTCTAACAAAATCATATGTGGAATAACATTAATTTTAAAATTAAAATAAATTTTATAAAGCATTCAAAGTAACAAGATTTCCCTGTAAAACATGGATATTCATTAAGAACAGATAACTTGCAATAATAGCAGAATGCAAAAATGTAATCAACTGGGAACTCAAAAAGAAATTTAAAATCACAAATAAGCAGAAATTAATAGTATCATTACAGAATGGATAAGTGAAGTTATAGAGGTTTTAAATAGTATAATAACTATGCTATATCAAATATTTACTTCATGGCTTGATAAGATCCAACAATTTCTCATAGCATTTGGTTAACAGAAATCCTTTTAAAGCAATTAAGATTGGTTAGTAGACACAATAGCTCATCTAACCCCCTCCTCCACTGGGCTTAGAATAGCAAAGCTTTTCCAGGTCTGCCTATATAAGTAAATACCCAAATATTTATTCATTTCAAGTAGTCCTTTTAAAACTTGTTTAAATATCTAATCTTATTGGGTTTACTTTTCCACAAAGGGATTTGACATGGGTATAGATGGTGTCATTATGCTTCTGGAAAACAATTTAAAATTTTAAATCAGACTCAAACTATCCCTGAGAGACAACTGCACTGGAACATTCACATTTGAATATATGTAAAAATCTGTTTTATACTCATTATTCTTTAATTTTTGTGTTAGAAAAATCTGAAAATTAGAGATAAGTAAAATTACAGGCAGAAACATCCATATTTTCACCTCCCAGAAATAAATATCATTTTTTTGGCCTAGA
Source organism: Marmota marmota marmota (assembly GCF_001458135.2). NCBI lineage: Eukaryota > Metazoa > Chordata > Mammalia > Rodentia > Sciuridae > Marmota > Marmota marmota. The sequence goes on along the minus strand of NW_025999982.1, from coordinate 1,208,623 downwards.
AGTCTATTATTTCATATTTCTTAAACAAATAGGAAAAAAAAACTATTCATACTGTTTTTTAAAACTGCTGATTTTTGAAATCAATAAAAATTTGTAGATTTTTTCTTCTATCTTGATCTTCTTCAACATCTTTCTCTCTAAAATACACAAACATTGGATACGTATGTACTCAGGGTAATTCCCTCAATATTCCCCACAGATAACTCAATTTTACCTAGTTCCCCATTATTGGAGAAAATTTCTAACATTTGAATATGAGTTTTTCAAGTTTATTTTTCATCTTTGTTGGAAATATGTATTATTTTTCTTACATTTTAGAATAGAATATGCACATAGACATTCATTATACATTTCAAAACAAACAAGAGGTAAATAATGTATTAACTCCTTCAGTTTTCCCTTTGAATTGCTCTGTATTTCAGAGATAAAACTGTTAGGTGTGGTGTCAGAACCCAAGGGAGACAGGGTAGCCTTGGGGAGGAGGGCTACCTAGTGTGATATGAAAGTACCTAAATTGAGGGAGGAGGCTATGAATCAGGAAGGAAAGCAACCCTGAAGAGACCTGTAAAGGAATAAATGATAGGATATCTATACAATGCAATGTTATGCAGCAATAAATACAAACAAAATACTGATACACACAACATGATTGATTCTCAAAAAACATTTTGTTTTTCCAAAATTCAAATACAAATGCACACATATGTATTGCTCCTATTTTGTTATTTTTGAAGTTTTAGGCAAGACAAAGTTACCATGATTTGTATCATAATTTGTATCAGAATGTTTGTCTCTTCAGAGTTACATTGACTGACAGCAAACATGAGGGAAATTTTCAAGAGAAAGAAATGCTCCATATTTTGATCAAGATGGTGGTTGCATTAGTATAAGCATTTTTGAAATCTGAACAAAAACCATGCATTTTCATCCATTGCATGCAAATTATATCTGTATGTATTTGATTTCATAAAAAGCCCAAAGTACCTCACTGGGACATCATTATACAAAGTACATGTGTGAAGACTTGAATTGGGTGTCAACATACTTTATATACAGAGATATGAAAAATTGTGCTCTATATGTATAATAAGAATTTTAATGCATTTCACTGCTGTCATGTATTTTAAAAAATAATAAAATCAATAAAAGATAAGAAGAGAGTTTATTTAAGATTGTGGTATAACTTTGGGAAGACTATTAGTGGATTAACACTAGTATTTACGCAATTGCTATCTGTGTCTCTGATTATCTGTAATCCTTGATGATATGAAGAAATGTGAATTAAACTTGGAAAGATAAAATGGAAAGAAAACTTCTTTTGAGCACATCCTACATTCAACACTGTACTTGTGTTATCACTGTAATTGTGTTATCACTTTTATTCTTTTATTGGGACCCCTAAGTTTCTTAAAGCACAGAGATCTCCATTTCTGAGCTCTGACTTTCCTCTGCACAGCTCTGAGTATACCCTCCAAAGTCAATTATGGTATGGTAAGAAGTATTTTTCTTTTGGTTTTACTTACTAATCAATTAACTTTGTGAGATAATCATTGATGAACCACAGATCTGAATGTCACACACAGGATAATTCCTTCTTGAAAACTGTGCTTTCAGAATTATACAGGTGGAAGAAGGAAGTACACTGAGCATTTTCAACAAAGGCACAAGTTCTAGTTCCTATCATTCTGTAGCTCAACCCACTCCAAAGTCCCTGAAGTGAGTTTTATTACTTCCACTTTCAAAGTAACTGAGAAGAAGGAGATGGACTATGATTTTCTCTTTAGACTCACTTTAGAAGCACACTTTAGAAGCACTCTTGGCTTCCCTGTGTGTTCCTCTTTATAAGAGTATTTTCCCTCTTTATTGATGGTTTGGAAAACTGTTGCTTGGGTGCTGACCACAAGAATAACCAGGTGCAGACAGTCTGTGGAACAAGGTTTGTAGGCTGCTCAGGGGATCAGAGCTTCCTGGAGTCCATCAGCTTCATTGAGACGGTAAGAGAGAAATGTGTGGTGATATATAGGTGTCAGTGGGGGGTACGAACCTGAAGAAAGAGGGGCTTGAATTTGGAGACATATAGTGAGAAAAGGTCTCTCTTGGGAATTAAAACACAAGAGCTATTTGTAGTAAAAAATCAAGTAAGTAAATAAAGAAAGAAACAAATGCAAGAAGACTGAAGATAGATTAGCTAAGGGGAATAGTTCTGTGACTGACTGTTTCTCAGCATTGAACTCAGGGTTTTCCATTGCAAAAGTGACCTGGGGAGAAGAGGAACCCACAGAAAAGCAAGAGAGTTAACAGAGCATACCAGAATGATTTGCTATTTACTACAGCTGCTGGGGAAACGGTTTTCAGAAGAAAGAGGGAGAAGGAAAACCCACTGGGGAGGAAATAGGAGTTGGTGGCATTTGTATTCAGGTCTGTGAGGGAGAAACAGTCAAAAATCTGTGGATAAAGCTAAGTCTTTGAACAGAGGAGGTGTTTTTTTGTGTGTGTGTGGGAGGGTTTGTTTATTTTTGTTTTTCCTTAGAACCTTCTCACCACCTTCTCCTACAGAGTATCTGCTGGTCACAGTGAACCTTTCCTTCTGCTCTAAGATGGTGAGTTTTCCAGGTTTGTCTCCAGCTGGCTCCCTCCTCTCTCTCCTTCTCCTGGTGTCCATACAGTGCTCAACAGGTCAGTGTTTTGCCTCATGCTTTTATTTATTGGCTTGTTTTCAAAGGTGCCTGTGACATAAATGAAAAACACTTGGTCATTCATTGGCCAAGAAAACTCCCTCATATCAAAGCCCCTTACTTCTTTGGGTAGACCTTATGAATCTCAGAGCTATAATATTGATCAAAATCTTTGCTGAATATTGGTGATTTTAGGCTGTAGGCTTTTGATGTGTCTGTTTGTTGAGCTGTACTCTGTAATATTCACACTGCCAAGAAAGATGGATGGAGTACACAGAATTTAGACTCAAGTTTCCTGAACTCTACTGAATTATAATCTTGGAAAAATCACTTATTCTCTCTGAGACATGAGTCCCTCTTTCATAAGATGAAAGAACCTCTCAGGATAAAATTTTCAGACTCTTGGTTTAGAGAGAAGCCACATGTGAGATCACAAGAATGACATTTTTGTCAATCTCCTTAATTTGATGTCAGTTAGGTGATATCAAAATTTTTATGTCTGTTCTCATTGACCCAGTAATCCTATGATTATTCTATAGAAGTGCTTTTCTATGTGTTTGTGTATTATACTTACTACAGGACTGTTTGTAGTAATAAGAAGTTGGAAGTAATGTAAATGTGCACCCACATAGGAAAATCTTGAACATGATGGAATAGTCTGTAAAAAACAATTAAGTACATCTGATTATGTGTACCAAAATGGTTGAAAGTCCATTTTTTTTTGTAGAAATTGATATATAACGATCCCATTTATATGGAACAATGATTTTTTTAACCACATTGTGGCTACACATAATGTTAAATACTCTTTTCTTTTTTAACAAAAATATTTTTTAGTTGTCAATGGACCTTTATTTTATCTATTTATATTCAATGCTGAGAATCAAACCCAGTGCCTCACACATGCTAGGCAAGTGCTCTACCACTGAGCCACTACCCCAGCCCCTTACATAATCTTTTCTAAATTGAATTGCCTACATAATTTTTATGCCAACACCCTGGTATCAGGCAGCAATGAACACATATCCCTTGTGTTATAATAATACCCTGGGTTTTATGCAAGAATGGAAAAGAGAGTGTGGCCTCAGTCTAGCACAAAAACCCCTACAATGCTCTTTGCCCAGGAATGCCACACCCACACTCTCTGGGACAAGATGGCCATGGCCAGTTCCTCTAATTTCATATGCCCTTGCCTTTTGTACTAAGGCCTCCTGGCCATCAATAAAACTACCCTTAGTGAACTTATCCCATCCCAGATCACAACATTTCATTGTAGGCCCATAAGTCCTGACCGCTCACAATATCCATAATATGTTGTGCCTCTGCCAATGTCACTTTTGCCCAGGGAGCACCACTTACCTTTCAGCCATTGTAGATTTTTACAGAAAATAATTTTCAGGCAAACAGCTGAAGCGACTTGAGGAAAGAGCATATTTTATCATTCATACAAGGTCCCTATTTTGGCCCTCATTCTTCTTCTCTCCTCCTTTAGGAATCCAACTGTCCTTACTGGCAAGAGGTGCCTGACTCTTAATACCTAAGCTAGAAGCCTCTAAGTCCACCCATCACAAGAAAGTGATTTTAATTAAAATAATTCTCTGTGATTCTAAGCCTTTATTGTTATTTCCCAAAACAAAAAGGCTTACCTCACCTTAAAATTCCACTTTTTATCTTGGGATAATTTATCTACTGTACCAGTATACAGCAACCTAAATCTCAGGGTCAGAAATGACTTCTTACCTTCCCAGAAGCAGAGTGTTAGAAGACAAAGGAATGAGTAAGGAGAGAAATAGATGAGTTACTTTGCCACATTTATTTCTCAATAAATCGCTTTGACATAGATTTTGCAGAAGTTATTAATAATTACTATTTGTAAATGTATAGGAAATATATATCTTTCCAAATGTCAATCTAACAAGAGTTGTTACTTCCAGAGAAATTAATGTAATCTGTTGGTAGAGAGTGAGGGAAATACAGTTGAAGAAGATAGATAACACACACAAACACACACACACACACACAGGTATATTCAATTTAGTTTATGAAAGATGTGATTTATATTTAAATGTATATACTTAAGTAGGTATATATATTAAGGGTATATACTTAAATATGTGTGTATATATACATGTATATATATACATATATAAATTTAAATTTATATATATATAAATTTAAAATATATCTTACTTTTTTTGGAATATAATACAAAGAAGAAATATATTTGAGTCCCTAAATAAGAAAATGTGTTTTTCCTTTCATTCCACCCTAACTAGTTCTCCAATCTGTCTCTGATCCCCATGTAGTATCTGGGTTTTCTGTGAATGGACCAGCTGAGCCCATCATGGCCTTGCTTGGGGAGGATGTTACCCTGCCCTGCCAGCTGTATCCTGAACAGAGTGCAGCCCGCATGCACATCTGGTGGTACCGTGCCCAGATCTCCCCAGCTGTGCTGGTAGTCCAGAATGGACAGGAACAAAGTGGAGAACAGATGCTGGAGTACCGCGGTAGGACCAAGTTGGTGGGAGACTCCATCAGCAAGGGGCACGTGGCCCTGCTGATACAGCACGTGAAGGCCTCTGACAATGGCCAGTACTGGTGTCGTTTTCAAGATGGTGATATCTCACAGGAGGCCATTATAGAATTGACTGTCATAGGTATGTAACTTGGTGAGTAGCTTAGGTGATAATGTAAGATAAAAGGCAAGGTGAGGGCCTCTAGATTCCAAACCTGGTGTGGTTTAGGATCTTGGATATGTTGATTTTAGACAATCAGTTTCCTAAACTATACAATGAGGATAAGACTTGTGAACTCTATTAGCTTTTAAATATTAAAGAAGTTAACATTTCTGAACATCCTTTGACATTCTATAAGACCCCAGAAAATTTATTGAGTAATAAACATTGATGCCTTGAAACATTAACTTTCACCCAATCAAGAGATAAAAGTAAACAATAAAACTAGAACTATTTTCTAGTTTTACTTGTTCTTATTCTTTTCTCTTCCTAGAATGACCCAAAAGCTTTTTCAGTCCAAGCACAGTGCAAAGGCAGGAAGTGCATGCCAAAATGAGTCACATGTCAGCCTAATGCTGACCTCTTTGCTCCAGGTTTCTCATCAGGCTAGTGAAGGACAACTCAGCTATCAGCTTCAGGGCCTCTCAGCCACAAGGACCACAGGCCTTACATACATGCCTTCTCTCCTCAGGTTTGGGCTCCATCCCTCATGTTCACATGACAGGACCCAAGGAAGGTGGTATCCAAGTGCTGTGTTCCTCAGGGGGCTGGTTCCCAAGCCCCAAGGTACAATGGAAAGACATGGCAGGAGCCAAGCTACCATCCCTCTCTGAGTCTCAGACCCAAGACTGGGATGGGCTCTTCCATGTGAAATCATCCCTTGTGGTCACAGACAGCTCCCTGAGCAATGTGACCTGCTCCATCCAAAATCCTCTCTCTGGTCAGGAAAAGGTGTCATCCATCTTCCTCCCAGGTTAGTGAAACCCAAGGAGGGTATGGTAAGCAAAGGGAGGACAAGGAAAGGAGCCTAGGAAGGAGGGAAGGGCTTCGTCCAGGACAGTCTCTGACTGGGTCTACATACTCCTCTCAGAGCCCTTCTTCCCCAGGATGTCTCCATGGAAAGCAGCCCTTGCTGGGACAGTCCCTGTCCTGGTGCTTCTGCTCATTGGGATCAGCTACATTGGTTGGAAAGAACATCAAGCCAAAGACAGAGAAATAAAGGAAAAGGAAAACGAATCTCAGAAAATACAACAGATAAGGAATGAAAAGGAAGAGGCACTTAAGATTCGAGGTAAATTGGGGCAGCAGGGAAAATCAGTTCATGGAGGAGCTACAGTATAGGGTGGATGGGGAATTCAGTTTATTAAAGGACCTCAAGGGAAACACAGGATATCAAACATTCCACAGGGCTAGGAGTCCTGTACAAAGGAGAAAGCCACATGAGAAAATCAGTTGGCAGTGAACATCAGGCCTCTAAAGTGTGGCTTCTCAAACCTCAAACTATACCTTGCTCTTCCATGCCTGTTACCAAGCCTGTCTGTTTCTCCTTGTGCAAATGTCTTTCCCTAGCTTCTCTTCCTACTTATCCTTCAGGAATAAGCTTTAGAAATACATAAACAATTCTAAAACACCCATGAAGTATGGACATTTATTCCTCTGTGACCCTATGGCACCTCCCATGCAACTTTTCTTAGTGCTGATCAGTTTAGATTGGACACACATGCTTGCTAATTGCTTCATATAAATTATGGGTCCCTCAAAAGATGTAAACAGAAACTTCTCAATAGAAGAAATGCAAAAGGTCAATAAATATATGAAAAAAAAGATGTTTAACATATCTAGCAATCAGGGAAATACAAATCAAAATGATACTAAGATTACATTTTACTCTAGTCAGAATGGAAATGATCAAGAATACAAATTCTGAATATACAAGAATATAAATTCTGGCAAGGTTGTAGGGAGAAAGGAACACTCGTGTTGTTTGTAGGACTGCATCAATGGAAACATTAGTACAGACACTCTGTAAAGCAGTTCAGAGATTCCTCAAAAGCTAGGGATGGAACCACCATATGACTAAGCTATCTCAGTCCTGGGTATTTTCCCCAAAGATCTAAAATTGGCATACTACAGCAACACAGCCACATTGATATTCATAGCAGCAAGGTTCATAGTATCTAAATTATGGAATCAGCCCAGATGCCTGTCAGTAGATGGATGAATTAAGAAATTGTGGTGTATATATACAATGGAGTTCTATTCAGCCATTATAAAGAATGAAATTAGGGCATTTGCAGATAAATGGATAGAAATGGAGAATATTGTGCTAAGTGAAATTAGCTGAACTCAAAAACTCAAAAGGCAAATATTTTCTCTCATATGTGGAAACTAGAATAAAATAAAATAAATGGAGAGGGAAGGATAAAATAACTTAAAGAACCACTCAAATACAAATTAATAGACAAGTGAAAGACAGACTCATAGAATACAGGAAGGAGAAAGGAGAAGAGGATGAGAGGGAAACGAGGGAGGGACAAGGGGGGGATCATGAACTAAAATCAATTTCCATGCATGTATGAATTTTTCAGGATAAACCCAACTACTACATATAACCAGGAAGTTCTAATAAAAAAAAAAGTTATACTAAAAAAAATCATGGGGCCCTAAAAAGCCCAACCTAATTTATATAGCTACTTCCCAAACTCAGGGGCAGCTAAACTCAATTTGATGGATTTTATATTTTTCTCTTTTAGAAAAACTCAAGGCAGAGCTTGGTGAGTCTTGCTTCTTCCCATGTCTACTGTAAAATTTGTTTCCCCTTTCCACATCTCTTCTGGATCTCTCACTGAATGTCGTTTCTTTCAGAACGACGAAGGGCATTGTACCGCGAAGGTAAGAGACAGTGTTTCCCACACCACTTGAGGCCCCAATGCCAATGGAATCAACCCAGATGCCTGTCAATAGATGTCAGGAGTAGGATTTGACATGAATTTTTAATCAATCCACTTAGGAGAAGGAAGGAATAGAATTGAATGATTTTGATGAGATTTGGGAAGAATAAAGAATACCCTATTATGGCAGCATTTTTTGTATTGCAAATAATGTTTAAAAGAACAAACACTTCCTTAGCTCCCTCTCCTTAGAGGAAAAGACCAAATGACTGAAGGATGAGTAGTGGAAGAAAAATAGGAGAAAAGGGAAAAAATGTGAGGTCACAGGTTAATGTCCTCCCACCCTTATTTTACTTGGATTTGTTCTTTTTTTTTTTAGATTGGAAGAAGGCCCTGATATATCCTGGTAAGTTAATCATGGGTAGTAAATCTTCCCAAGTGCTTCTGTTATTATGAGCATGATAAATAGAGACAAAAGAGCCAGGCATGGTGGAACACACCTGTAGTCCCAGCAACTTGGGAGTCTGAGGCAGGACCATCATGAATTCAAAGTCAGCCTCAGCAATTTAGCAAGGACCTAAGCAATTTAGTGAAAACTGTCTCAAAAAAAAAAAAAAATTAAGAAGGGCTTGGAATGTGGCTCAGTGGTTAAGTGTTCAATCTCCAGTACAATAAATAAATAAACACACACACATACACACACACACACACACATGCACATCTGTGTACTTGTAAGTTGTGAAAATGTATTTGGCACCTATGTGTGATACTTTGTATTGTAGGTTCCAATAATTGTTTTCTAGAACTAAGAAAAAAGGAGAAATAACTTTTAATGGTAAAGTCCATAGCAACCTGGCGGGAGTAGGATTTGACATGAATTGTTAATCAGTCCACCTAGGAGAAGGAAGGATAAGAATTGAGTGATTTTGATGAAATTTGAGAAGAATAAAGAATACCCAATTATGTCAGCATTTTTATATTGCAAATAATGTTTAAAAGAGCAAATAATACATTTTAAATTTGGAGAAAATACACTATTATTTTACTTATTTTGCCTATTCAAAATAAAGTAAAAATGCATAGAAACTAAGGTTTAAAAACTTTGAAAATCATTTTCAAAATATTTTAATATCATTTGTAAAAATATGTTTATCTGCTATTGGGGGAATTAGCTAATTTTATAACTTCTAATATCCATGTCTATGTATTGTATGAATTTACAAGTGTGTGTATGTGTGAACATGTGATTGTGAGTGTAATATTGAGTTAGACTTCGTAAACATGCTAGGTCATTCATTTAACGTATTATTGTGCAATTTCTATATGCCAAACATTGTGCTATGTGTTGGTGGTATAAGCCATTATCTCTGATCTTACGGAAATTAAATTAAAGGTCCACTGGGGTAAAGGTAAGCTAGAAATCAGACCTTCACACACAGCCTAATAAGTGTTCTTATGATTTAAGGAGAGAACAAAGTACTAAGGGGGAGGACATGTGAGTTTTAGTTACAACTCTTACCAATTACAACTGAGGAATCAGGTCATTCTCTTTCTTGACTTCAATCCCCTTGTCTCTAAGATGACGAAGATGGAATACACGGTATTGGATGTTCTTCATGAGGCATATAGGTTCTAAATATCACAGTACTTCACTTGTTAAGAATTATGGATAAGTCCTTACCTGTCAATTGTCCCAAGATTAATGAATATATCTAATCTATAAATAAAATCACCAGTCCCATTATGAGAGAAGCAACCCTAGGAAGAAAAAAAATGTAGTTCTATTCCACATGAAGAATCTGATTCTGGAGAAAAAAATGTAAAAATCTGACTACAGTGGTGAAAATAGTAGGGGACTATCTAAAGGCCTTAGCCACAAGCTAAAAGCACTACTCTGAAAGGGTCATAGGCTAGAAAAAAAAACAAATAAAACAGAATAAAAGGACATTTCATGGCACCCATCTGCAGTGAGGGGGTTACACAGATCTTCAGATCACAGTGCCTGGATACCTTGAGGAGCTACTCTAGGTGTTCTTCAAACCTGGCTCAGGTGGGAGAAGATTAGTCCCCCAGCACCAGGCTGCATTGTGGCAGAGTCCCTAACTGAGGCAGTATAGAAAGCAGTAACTTGTACTAGTTTTTGGATATTAGCAGAATTTGAGAGGATTAGTGAATGTAGTAAGGAGAATTGGGAGGAGAAAATAATGAGCCAGGGTGGGAAGTATTTTTTCCTTTTCATTCCATGGATACATTTCTTCCCAGGCTCAATTTACATTGCTCTTTTTCAGATTGGAGAAAGGAATATTTCCAGCCTGGTAAGTGCCTTTTGTTTTATATTTTTGGCTCCCTTCTAACCTGCCCTCTGATCTATTGTCTTCTTTTCACATTACCATCTTCCAGCTGAAAATAGAAAGTCACCATTATTCAGGTGAACTGAAAGTTGCTGCTAGAATTAGCTACTCTGGTTGTTTCCACCTTCACCTTTTGGTCCAGGTTTCTTATTTGTGGGATCTACTTGTTCCTGGAAACCGAAATGAACATAGTCTGTCAGCTGTGGAGACCCTAAGTAAAAAGTGTTCAAAATGGCAAAAGTATTCAGTTGCTTTTTAAAAAGAGGTTAGTTTATGTGCAACCTGTTGCTAATTGAGGAACATGGTTCTAATTTATAGAGAACATGGAAATAATAATATTCTCAAGTAATCAATGCAAGCCCTGGATCAGCCTGGCACTCTGCCAGTGCACCAAGAACAGATAAAATGGATCTAGTAGCCTAGAATGCATGGTCAGAGCAGAGCCACCTCCCAACACACACCCAAAGCAGAGATGCTGTTTCTCCTTCAGCTCCACATTTTGTTTCTTTAAGGATTCACTTGCACAATAGCTTTCTGAAAGATACGATGGTGGATATTTTTTCCTTCTTTCAGCTCCTGTGAATCTAAATCATGAACTTTTTCACCAGAACAATTCTGATCCAAAGAGAAAAAAAGATGGCAGAGAGGAAACACAGGATCTTCCTCTTGCTGATAATAAAGGAGATTGCAACCTCCTCACTCTTGATGGGAAAGGTTTCACAACAGGGAGATATTATTGGGAGGTAGATGTCGAGGACAATGATGAGTGGGTGCTAGGCGTTTATGAAACAAACGAAGAAAAGATGGCACCATTAACAAAACCATCAATGAAGAAATTTAGAGTCTTAGAGAAGAAGAAAGGTGAATTCAGGGCTCTTGCCTGTGAGTCACAAAAAGTTCTTCTAGAAAAGCCTCTTACAGAAGAGTGTCCGCAGAAGATTGTGGTTTTCTTAGATTATGAAGATAATGACATTTCTTTCTATAACATGATTGATGGTATGCACATCTTTTCCTTCACTCAGGACAAATTCTCTGCCATTCTCTATCCTTACTTCAAACTTAAATCCATGGAGCTCTCCCCATCTGCATAAGTTTAATAGTGATATAGAAAACAATCTTACACTGAGTAGCCTGTTCTTGGTAAGCTCCAGGACTCTGGTCCTGATGAGTGGTCTCTGGCACCACTGATTATGAGACCCAAGCGTCTCAGATTTCATGAGTCTCCATAATCAGAGTTTCTGATGACATCAAGCTGTGTTTCTCAAATAATCCAAAGAGAAGACCCATGTTCATGTTTTGTTGTAAGTGTTGCTTCTTGCTATAAAGCAAGTAATATATATATATATATATACACACACACACACACACACACACACACACACACAAGAATATATCACAGACTCAAAAAATGGCATGAATAAAAACCAAAGATATGCTATTACAAGTGACAATTACTTTATTATTAGATTCAACATGAGAAAAATAGCTGTCGATTTTCTCTAAAAGTTTTGTGACACTCTATTTCTGTACTCTCTCATAAAGAACTGTTAAGAAACAATTTATGTGTAGTTACTGGTCTTTGTATTACACTTTGAGTAGCACTGCTAAAGCAATGTTTGAAGAAATAAAAATTAAATAAATCTCATATTTATCAACAGCAAAACAGCAGCACTGAATTAAAATTACTGAAGAGTGCTATTTTTGAGTGTTAAAAGAGAAAAAAGACACTTTAATTTGGTAACAAGTTAAGTTCTATCTTAAATGCAAAGACAATTTTAGGAAAGAATAAATATCAAACACAATTTAATTCCAACAAACGAGATGATGTCAACATGATGGAGAACTGGGGCAGAGGGCAGGGCAAAAGTGAAAGAAAGCATATTTAAGTATTTATTTTGTTGGATGGAGGGAAATTTTATTGCTTTGCCTAAGATCTTAGTAAGGGAAATGAATACTTTACATTCTAGCGAATTCTAGTATATTACCCCTCCAATTAAAACTATGTATTATAATGAAATTCAACAATTAGAGAAAAACAGTGCCCAGTGCTCATAGGATCATTGTTCCTATTATTAAGGCCAAAACTTGTAAATTTAGTCAATGTTGGGTACTCAGACCTGGAATTCGGATACTGGAAAAAAAAAACACTCCCCAAACACTTATATTTCACATAAATATTCAACTCTTAACCACCAAAGAAATTAAGGGTACTGCTATGCTGTTATCTTTTATATAACATGCTGATAGGAAATGAGATGCCAGTATAATTCATATCTGCTATAATTCAGTTCCAAGCTCCTCCCCAAGCCCATATGCAAAAAATTTGCTCCTCAGCCCATAACACTATTAAAGCCCATAACCTTTAAGTTGAGGCCCAGTGGAAGGAAGTGAAATCACTGAGGCATGTCCTTGAAGGGGATATTGGAACCCTGACTCCTTCCTGATTTGTTTTGCTTCCTGGATCCCATGAAGTAATTAGCTTCGTCTACCACACACTCCTGCATTGATATATTACCTAGATACAGGCCCAAAAGCTACAGGGTCAAACTACCATTGAATGACTATAACCTTCAAAATTTGAGCCAAAATAAAACTTTCCTTTTTTAAAAAATTGATTATCTCAGGTATTTTTGTTATAATAATACAAAACTAACACAATGTCTTTTTGTTAGGCATTTTTCTCATAGATATTTATTTGGTGATAATTTCTCCCCTGTCCCATTACTCTCTGGCCATCTATTGAGTCTTTTCAATATAAATATCTCTAACTTTCCTCATCACTGGATAATTCTCTTCTATTGGTCCAGAATAATTCTTCATTTATATATTCTTCTTCATTCTCCCTATTTTAAATCAATCCCATCAATTTTAAAAAATGAAATTGCCAATTATTACCTGTTTTCACTTCCTAGCATAGGAATGAGATTTACCCTTTTAGATTCCACATGAAGATGATTATGCAGTGTTTGTCTTTCTGTGTTTGACTTACTTAACATAATGTCCTTCAAGTTCATCCATGTTGTTGCAAAAGTTAGAATTTCCTAATTTTAATGGCTGAGGATTGTTCCATTGTGTATATGTATCACATTCTCTTTCTCCATTCATGTATCAAGGGACACCTAAGTTGATTCCATATCCTGGCTCCTGTGAATAGTGCTACAATAAATGTGGTGTCTCTTCAATTTACTGACTTCATTTTTTTTGGGGGGGGGGGCATATGCTCAGTAGTGGTATTATTGGATTGTACTGTAGTTCTATTTTTAATTTTGGGGAAAACCTCTGCACTCTATAATCCATAATAACTATACTAACGATTGTACTAATTTACATTTTCACCTACCATGTATAAGTGTTCCTCTTTCAGAGACTACTGGGAAAGAAGAGTCCAAGGAATGGGGGGGAGGGGAGGGCCAGAGAGAGTATAAGGGAGGTTGAATGTGATCAAACCACAATCTATTCATAGAAATGTCACAGTGAAACCAATTATTTGTACTATTAATGTTAATAATTAGGACAAATTTTTAAATAAAACTGAAAAAGAGTTCCTTCTTCTACAAATACTTGCCAGCACTTGTTATCTTTAGTCTTTTTGAAAATAGCCTTTTTTTTTGTATTTTTAACTTGCAAAAATAGAAGAGTTCAACAAAACAGCAGTGTGAAATGCTGAGTAACATTACACACGACAATGTTTTTTTTTTTTTTTTTAGTTATACAGGACAGTAGAATCCATTTTGATGTAATTATACAAACATGGAATATACCTTATTCTAATTGGGACCTTATTCTTGTAAATGTACACGATGGTGAGATTGACATAGTAGATAGAAAAATTACATCTTATTCATTCTACTGTCTTTCTTTTTCCTATCTCCCCTCCCTTCCCTTCATTCCCCTTTGTCTAATCTATTGAACTTCTGAAGATAGCCATTCTTACTAGAGTGAACTGATACCTCACTGCAGTTTAGATTTACATTCTCCCAGTGGTTACTGATATGAACATTTTTTTTCATGTATCTGTTGGTCATTTTTAATTCTTCTTTTAAGAAATGTTTATTCAGGTATTTAGCCTATTTCCTTCCTTCCTTCCTTCCTTTCTTTCTTTCTTTCTCTCTCTCTCTCTCTCTCTCTCTCTCTTTCTTTCTTTCTTTCTTTCTTGTACTGGGATTGAACCCAGTAGTGCTCAAACACTGAACCATAAGCCACATCCCCAGCCCTTTTTATATTTTATTTAGATACAGAGTTTTGATAAGTTGCTTAGGGCCTCACTAAGTTGCTGAGTCTGGCTTTGGACTTATGATCCTCCTTCTTCAGCCTCCTGAGCTGCTGGGATTACAGGCATGCCCCCACCTTGCTTGGTCCTATTTATAAATAGAATTATTTGTTTTATGCTATCAAGTCATAAAACAAATAATTCTGAATATTTTCCCTTTGTCAGATATACACTTTGCAAATATTTTTTCCTTTCTGCAAATTGTCTCTTAGGTCTAGTCATTGTTTCATTTTCCTTATAATTATCTCCTAAGCAATATAGGACTGCTCTGTTTGCTAGTCATTTGAAGGCTTGGCTGGGGCTGGATTTGAGGCCTCAGTTCCTCACCAAGTGGGTATCTTCACTACTGTGTGACCCATGATATGGCATCTGGCTTCCCACTGAACAAGAGATGAGATGAGAGAGATAAGATAGAGATACAGAGAGAAACAAAAAGATACAGAGAGACAGAAATGGGAAGAGAAAAAAGAGATTACAATGTCTTCCATTATCTAATTTTGGAAATAACATATCTTTGTTTCTGCTGTTTTCAATTGTCATACAGATTACAGATCATTCCTGGTATAGTGTGAAAGGGATCTAAATGGGAATATGAATACCATTAGGGTTAATGGTACAGGGTTTCAGCATGCGTGATTTTAGTTTGATTAAATTGGTCATTAATGTGTGAAAGTATTTTTGTTGTTGTTGTTATTGGTGGTGGTGGTGGTGGTAGTGGTGGTTTAAGTCTGCCTAGTTACCACTGCACCTTTATTTTTTTACCATGTAAGATAAAGAGACTGGCATATTTTTCTGGAGGAAAATATATCTTACTGACACAAGAAGAGAGTAATAAAATAGGACTTCTATTGTATGGATATGATACAATTTGTGTTGGTTCTTCTTAGTTATACATGATATCAGAATCCATTTTGGTAAAATTATACAAACATGGAATATATCTTGTTATAGTTAGGACCCCATTCTTGTACATGGTCATGATGGTGTGATTCACAGGTATTTTTATGTGTACATTTTCATGTCTACAAGTTTGATTTATTCTACTGTCTTTCCTATTCCTCTTCCCTTCACTCTCCTTTGTCTAATCTACTGAACTTTTTTCCCCTCCTCCCTTTTATTGTGGTTTAGCCTCCACATAATCAGTGAAAACATTTGACATCTGGTTTGGGGGGATTGACTTATTTCACTTAGCATGACGGCCTCCAGTTCCATCCATTTATTGGCAAATGCTATAATGGCTGAGTAATATTCCATTGTGTATATATAACACAATTTCTTTATCTATCCATCTGTTGATGGGCAACTAGGTTGGTTCCATAGCTTAGCTATTGTAAATTGTGCTGCTATAAATGTTGATGTGGTTGCATAACTGCAGTATGCTGACTTAAAATCCTTTAGATATATGCCAAAGAGTGGGATAATTGGTATGCGGACAAGGCATGGAGTACTGCATACATGGCATACATTAAGGGCGTCTGAATGGCAGGCCACTCCCCTTGTGCTAGGTACATGAGTGGCAGGCCAATTACCTAGTAGGCACAATCCTGGGCATGAGGCCATGTGGTGCAGTCCCTGTGCTTGCTCTGTGGCCTGCTCCTTGACAGGTCATTGCAAGGACAGTTAGCAAGAAATTGTATTGGTGGCTGTCTGTAATTTGTTTATCTACTGCCTGAGTATATATACGTGATAACTGCCCAATAAAATCAGACCTGCTTCCTGCTTGGTCTCTGGAGGTCTGGATTAGTGACTCTGCAGTCACAGTCTCCTCACCCTGTTCTGTGGACCTCCTTGCTGGATGAGAGAGAGCCCACACAACTGGTGCCTGAACAGGGACTGAGGGAAGACAGTGTGGCCCCTCTCAGAGCAGTGAGGAAAGGGAAATGGGGAACCTACTGAGTTCCACCAAAGAATCGCAGCTGCAAGTGCTGCACACTTTAGATACTAGAGGTTTAACCCTGAATAAGAGAAAAGCTCAGAATTTCTGGGATATAAACACTAACCCCTGGATCAATGCTGCTGATGTTTTTGATCCTATAAGACAAGATAATGGCAAATGTGCAGCAAGCTGAAGTGATACAGGGGTATACTTTACCACTACATTTTTTCCCTGTTGTGGCAGCCATGCAGCAAAGTGTATGAGGCCCTGAAATAGACCCTTGTCATAAAATGATGGCCCTGAGGGAAGATGAAGCTGTGAAAGACAGACAAGGGGGAAAACGCAGGGGTGAAAAATTTACTTCAAAGCAAGAAACTATGATAGGTGCAAAAGGGAGAGAGGCAGAAAATGGTACCACTAGCCTTCATGGTGGAGGAAGAGGTGACCACAAATAGTCAAGTGCGCCTTCTACTGACAGGCAAAGATTATATCCTTCCCAGAGTCAATGGCAACTGCCTCCTGGTAAGGCAATGCCAAAGCCAGCAAGGGACTATAACAGCTTAGAAATTATCAGGCTGCTGGACAGGCCCAAGCCATGGTCTCCCAGAAACCCATTCCAGGAGGCCAGAGATCCTTTTGAAGATCTATATAAGGTAAAAGATGAAAATTGAGGTAAGGGAATGCAAGCCTTCCCAGTCAACACGGCCCCCACACCACAGCACCCTGCCACTTGGTATCCACATGCATTGGGTACCCCGAGGGAGTTAAAAAGGCAGTAAAAGTGGATGGGCCCCAGGCATCGTTTGCAGAGAAAATGCTCGAATCACTCAGTCTTGAACTTAATTGCCCTCAAGAATGGAAAGACCTAGTCAGATCAGCTCTTGAGCCCACAGCACTTTTTAAGTGGAAGGCATTCTCCTATGGTGAATGTGAACAGCAGGGGTATCATAACCACACCACTAATGTTAGCCTCCCAGCTAAATGCTTTCTGGGAAAAGGAATATACTGTTCCCCTGCAGTACAAGCCACAGGCCCACCAAATTATTCCAATCACATGAGGCTCTGTGCTCTAAGACCCTGGAGAAAGTTACCAGCTTGGAGGGTGGATACAGTTTCTATACAGGGCATAAGGCAGAAAGCCACTGAGGAATTCCCATAGTTTATTGACAGAGTAAGCAAGGTGGTAGAAAGAAAAGTGTCTCATGAAGGACCTAGGGAAGCCCTAACCAAGGTATTGATCTGGGATGGACTAAATAAGGAGCATAGAGCAGCAGTGGTGCCAGTGTGCAATGGAACACTGGATGACTGGATTTGGGCCACTCAGGATATAGGGACACTAGCAGCTCAAGCCTCTCTGCTGACCTAAGCCATGACATTTGCATAAAAGCAGGACTAAGGAGGCTTACAAACAGCTAGTCAGAGACTTAAAAAAAATGTGCACTTTTTCTTCCCATTGGCCCTTTACAACCTGCTGGAGTGAATCCCCAAGAGTTAAAATCTAATGCTTTATGGCAAATGGATGTCACTCATTATGGATCTTTTGGAAATTTAAAATATATTCATGTAGTCATTGATATCTATTCAGGCTGTGTAATGGCCACAGCCTCCATAGGAGACACCACAGAAAGGGTCATCTCCCATCTACTTAAATGTTTTGGAATTACATATGTTCCCATGTCTATTAAAACTCACAATGGGCCAGCCTATATTAGCAAGACATTTAAAGTGGTTTGCAATGATTGGCATATACAGCACTTAACCAGGATCCCCTAAAACCCTAAGACTCAAGGCATCATAGAAATTGCACACAAGTAATTTAAAGACCATGCTACAAATCAGAGGGGTGGGGAACTATACCACGTCCCCTCACAATGCCTTGAACAAAATTTTATTTGCTTTAAATTTTCTTTCAATTTCAAAATTTTCTAAGGAAATAGCAGCCTGTAAGCATTGTGCCCCTCTCACAGGGCCTTCCCTTCTACCTATGATCTCATGAAGGATCCCAAAATAAATGCATGGGATGGTCCGGGGCCCCTCCTAAACCATGGGTTGAAGGTTTGCATATGTTAACTGGATCCTCACCCCATCTGGGTGCCTGCCAGAAAGTTAAGCCCTAAACCCCCAGAATCACCAAGCAAGAAGATAAAGGCAATCATAGGTTTCAAGTGATTGCTTTTTTGGATTAAAAAAAAATATCTTAGAATGCCACTTGAGAGTATTTTTTCTTATTTAGTATAGTTCTTTTTGAAAAAAAAAAAACTTTTAATCTTTCCTATTTTTTAGCTGATATATAAAACATAAACATTGTTCATATTTAAGGTACCATGTGATGGTTCAATATATGCATACACTTTTTATTGTTTATTTATTTTTTTTTAATTTTTTATTGTTGGTTGTTCAAAACATTACATAGTTCTTGATATATCATATTTCACACTTTGATTCAAGTGGGTTATGAACTCCCATTTTTACCCCGTATACAGATTGCAGAATCACATCAGTTACACATCCATTGATTTACATATTGCCATACTAGTGTCTGTTGTATTCTGCTGCCTTATCAGAGCGTACATCTACTTCCTCCAACATTACCACTTGAGTTTTAAATAGTATAAGAAATTTGTAAGCTGGTCACGGTGGCACATGCCTGTAATCCCAGCAGCTTGGGAGGCTGAGGCAGGAGGATTGAGAGTTTCAGACAGCCTCAGTAATTTATCAAGGATATAAGCAACTTAGCAGGACCCTGTCTTTAAATAAAAATATTAAAAGGGGGGATGAGGCCCAATGGTTAAGTACTTCTGGATTCAATCACCAGTACCAAAAAAAATTATAGTTCATTTTAAAACTTACCTCTCTAATTACATATAATAGGCAAATTATAGCTAGTTGTTAAAATATAAAAAGTTAAGCCAGGAACAGTGGTACACATCTGTAATCCCAGTGGCT
Source organism: Marmota marmota marmota (assembly GCF_001458135.2). Taxonomy (NCBI): domain Eukaryota; kingdom Metazoa; phylum Chordata; class Mammalia; order Rodentia; family Sciuridae; genus Marmota; species Marmota marmota. Next base: position 1,189,098 of record NW_025999982.1, on the reverse strand, counting down.
GGGGAGGCTGAAGTGCTGAGAACCACGGCCGAGTCTGTATGGCCCCTGGCATTTTGCCAACAGTATTGATTGACAGGCGAGGCATTACTATCCGCCTCTGCCGCAACTTTTGAGTTCTCGCACTATTTTGGAGTTCTCGTGGGGATTTCTAGGGATTCCCCGAGAGTTCCCATTGGTTGGGGAAATGCAGGAAGAGGGATTTCCGGGAGAGATATTTCCGGCTGGGGGTTCCTGGACGAGCAGCGTGGCGTTCGGGAGGATTCCCCAGGAGCTGTGTGAAGTGTTTTCCTGCAGTTCAAAAATAAAGTTTGTTCCTGCTTCAGTGGCTCGTGATTTGTGCCCAGCCAGACTGCGGCACTGAAGTAGGAGGATTCAAGTGCAAAATCAGCCACAGCAATTTAGCAAGGCATTAAGCAACTTAATGAGACCATGACTCAAAAAATTTTTAAAAGATCTGGGGTTGAGATTCAATGGTTAAGTACCTTGGTTCAACCCCTGGTGCCAAAAATAAAAAAACAAAATATACAAAGTTAAACCCAACTAAACCATTATCATGGTAAGGAAAGAGACAGTATATATAAGAATGAGGAATTTGTAACTAAAATATTTTTAATTTGGGGGTAATATGAAAATTTCCATCAAAATTGACTTAATAAACCAGGCACAGTGGCACATGCCTGTAATTCCAGAGGTTCAGAGGCTGAGGCAGGAGGATACAAGTTCAAAGTCAGCCTCAACAACAGTGAGGCGCTAAGCAACTCAGTGAGACCCTGTCTCCAAATACAAAATAGGGCTGGAGATGTGGATCAGTGGTTGAGTGCCCCTGAGTTCAGTCCCTGGTACCCCACCCCCTAAAAAAACTGACTTCATAGAAAACTATTCAAGGATTCAAAACTTGTTTTGTGGGGTCCTCTGTCTCTGGTAGTTTTCTATTATAAAAATAATTCTCTGTAACAAACTACATTAAAACTCCAAAAGATATATCTACACATAACAAAGTGGTTACCATGAAATCAGGAGAGCGGTTATTCTCTGTGTGAAAAGATAGAGAACAACTGAGAGGGCTAAAACATAACACATGGAGGGCTGAAAGAAAATTCCTTCAACATTCCTACAAAATTTAAGAATTCATCTTTCCTCTTCATTGTTTGGCCCTCTCCTTAAACCTTCTTTCCCTTGATTGTCACTGAAGACATGGACAACACTACTTAAAATTTTTCATGTATGTGTCAGAAATTTTATGATCTCATTTTAAGGGTGTGTACTATTTACATGCAACAGAATTATAGAATGAAAAAGATCAACATTTCTAAGGCATAATTCCCCCTCTCTGGCCAATTCTTCATTTAACCTTGATATCTTTCATTTCACAGATATAACAATTGCTTGTTTTCCAGGATCACTGAACAAAATCAGAAGCAAGAGAATATGAGAAAAAAAAAAACAATGAAAAGGAGAGAAAAGAGGCAGGAACTTGTAATTAGCTTCAGTACACATGACAACATGAAAAAGTAAAAGTCCTCAAATGGTCATCATGATTATTTTTAATTTCCTTGAGAACTGATGGATATAAGCATGATTTATGAGAGACCAAGAAAAGAAACAGAAAAAATCTGATGTGAGCATTTTTATTTACCCTTCATTAATTGAGAAGTCATTAATGAAAATATTATTTTACTATTAATTTAAGTTCTGTAAAATCTACTGAAATTAAAATGGGGCTAAGAATACTAAGAAAGATACTAATAAATAAGTAAGCACAATATGATAGGCACATAATTCTATTAACAAATCCAAATATTTTTGTGAGCTATTGCTCTGTAACATCACTGTGTTAAGTGCTCTTTATAATTTGCCCCTCAAACATGATTGTGATTGGCCGGAAAGGAAAGAAGACCTGAGTTCTGGAGCTGGGAATCTTTACTTAATGCAGCAGAAATCTCAAAGGCCAAAAGAATAATCCAGATGTGAATAACAAAATCAACAAAAAACAAATTAAGTTTGCAAATATTGACTTATCTATTCTAAAGTCTATTAGAGGTTCTGACTAGATCAGTAAATCAAAGAAAAATTAATTAAAATTAATCCAATATTTGGATTAATAAAAATTAATTAATAAAAAAATTATAAAAATTAATTAATAAAAATTAATACAAATGTATTGAGTCATGCCCTATAAAGGAACTGTGAGTATGGAAAAGTGAAGGAAGCAGATCCAAATTCCAACATTTAAGGAATTCTCATGGAAGGAAAAGGACAAAAAACATTTAAATGAGTTAATTATGAAAAGAATTAAATGATGACAAACACTAAGAAAAAAATTATAGTAGTATAAGGATTGAAAAAGGGTGGCAACTTTGGACAGATTGTCCAGAGAAAATCTGAGAAGTGGATAAAGACAAAGAGAACTCAGGGAAGAGTTTTGCAAATTCTGGAAGAAGAGTGTTCAAAGCAGAGGGAAAGGAGAGCACGAAGAACATGGTATATTCATGGAATGACAAGAAGGCTGGTTTGGTTAAAGCAGGTAATTAAATGATAAGTAGTAGAAGATCCCACTGAAGAGCCACATAGGCTAATGTAAGGATTAGAAAGATAAAAACAGCACCCCTAGGCACAATCTAGGTTCAAAACAGAATGTAAGTAAAAAAGATCAGTAAATCTTCAGGGTATAGAAGGTCAAAGAATCTGCAGAAGAGTAGTCTTGGGGCAAGGGGAATTGAATCAGTGGATGACATTTTGAGAAAAAAAGAAAGAATTCAGAATCAATTAGTTATTCTATAGAACTGTATCTTGATTTTATAGGTCCACATTAATGATAAAGTGAACATAAAAATTCTTCTTTCGGCATTAGACATTACCATTAAGGTTAATTTGCATGGAGATTAAAAAGACAACATAGAAATCTGTCATTTATGTATTGAGATTTGTGTGTGTGTGTGTGTGTGTGTGTGTGTGTGTGTGTGTGTGTGATTATTTGCACATGCATTTAAGTGAGCAAATAAATCCTTCAAACTAAATAGGATGACCTGTGAATTCCAGAATCCGGAGTCTCCTTCCCTGCTTGTGGGTTAATTCCTTACTTCATTTGGCTGCAAAGCCTGGATTGTGAGACTGAGCTTTTTTCTGGACCAGAGATATTGCCACTGATGTCTTCCTTCTGCTTGTACAGAGAGCACAGATATTCCCCTCTCTGGGAACACAGATAAGAACATAGGTGGGAATTTCTCGAGGGCCAGGGGCGACACTGATTCTTTCCAGGGATGGTGACTCAGCTAAAAGGTCACCACAGAAATTATCCATGAAGCATGGGAAATATGAAGATGAGATTTTAGTTCTATTACTTGTGTGCTTGTGTATAGGCATATATGAGCCTATATGTCCAGTACCTCTAAGAAAAGCATTTAAACCACAAAGAACAGATCTCAGGTACAGAACTTGAGAGCTGAATCTGTTATTCTCAATCCTGGTCAATGTGACACCTCATTTATTTTCATTCTCTTAGCTGTCTCTAAATTGTTTGTTCACTGAGTGGTCTCCCATAAGATAGTGCTTTCTCTTCCATCTTACTCTCCTTCCTCACTTCTACTAGTGCACTTTAATTTTTGAATATATATATATATATATACACACATGTATATTAAAATATATATGTATATATATATATATATACACACACACATACACATACAAAAAATATAGTGTCAAAGACAAGAAGCATCTTATATATTATATATATAATTTATACATGCAAATATATATGATATTTTTCTCCTCTTCCTCTCTTTGATGCTTCCTGTATAATCTGAATTTTGTTCTTTTGTCTACTTCAACTTCACAATTCTGAATTTCTTAAAGTAATCGTATTTCCATCCTTTTCCATATGTCATTAGAAAGTCATTTATTTAAAATATACAACCAGAAATTGGCACTTGAGGACTGTGATATTGACATTCTAAAGGCAGGGGAAAACAGGGATTGAAAACAGACACCCTTGTACCTGCTGCAAACATGAAGGATGATAAAATAGAGCTTATTTTAAAGAACACATTACTGTGGAATTCTAAAAGACTATTAATACTCATGATAAAAACATTTTAATGTGAAATTTTAGGAGTGAAGTAGAGCTCCAGTCTATAGTGATTATGCTTCTAAGTAAGTACTGAAAAAGCTGATATATGAAACTGTGAGTGAACTATTAAACTTTTGTGTTTGGAAAATAAATCATCATTTGACCAAATCATAAGATGTACCTTCTGAACAGCAGAGTAGCATAAGATTTCACACAATTCTTCCCTAGATATTCGAACTCTCAATTGCTTGTATTTTCACAGCTTCCTCTGAGAAAAAAACACCTGTCCTTCTAACTCTGGTCATTTTATACCCCAGGAAAAGAGATCCTTCTAAACCTCACCAAGTCACAAGTCAATTACCCAAGCTGTTCACAGAATAACCTCAGTGTCCCCTCTCTCAAAAGAGATGGAGGACTTCTGGTCTTCAGAGTATACCTGAGTTTGGCTGTATGTGTAGCATTTGAAAGGGAAAAACTAACAAGAGCAGCAGCACTGGTTTTTTTCATTAGAGCTTTATATTTATACATAATAGCTGGATTCATCCAAACTCACGCATGCCTGGAAATTAATTTCAGAGTTTATGATCTCCTCTTTCCCTCCCATTCTACTTCTCCTTTCCAATTCTTCCTCTATTCAACTTCCTTTCACTCATATATTAGTTTACATTTGATTGCTTCTTTATATTATCCTATTCTTCCTGCCCCCTTTCCTTTATTTTACTCTAGCTTCTGCATATAAGAGAAAATATTTGACCTTTGAATTTCTGAGTTTGTCTTATTTCACTTAGCATGATATTCTCCATTTCCATCCATTTACTGGCAAATGCCATAATTTCATTCTTTTTTTATGGTGGAGTAGAACTCCATTGTGTGTGTGTGTGTGTGTGTGTGTGTGTGTGTGAGAGAGAGAGAGAGAGAGAGAGAGAGATCCATTTACCTATTAACAGGAATCTGGGTTGATAAATTTGGTCTTTGAATCAACCATAAAATATACACGTTGGAATAAATTATGCCCGATCAGTATTGCAATTATGATCATGATCTTTTTTTTATTATTTCATCTCTAATGAACCACATGAAAATGATAAGCCTCTATATGATCTCAAGGGACCTTTCCCCCTCCTAAAACATTTTATCATTGTGTTAAGAATAATAAAGACCATATTTGAGCTTCTCAATACAGAAACAATTTCCAAGGAAGGGGTAGCTCTATAGTTTTCTTTGATCACACTGGATCTAGAATTGCTTGGTACTGGAGCTCAGTTTAAAAGATAAGTAGTTTCTTTTTTTAAAAAAGTCAATATCACATTTCTCAAGTACCAACTTCTGGTTATATTTTTAAAGTAAATGACTTTCTAATGACAAATGGAAAAGGATGAAAGTAGACTATTTTAAGAGAGAATTGTGAATTTGGGGTAAAGAAAAGAACATTTGGGTTTTTTTTGTTGTTGTTGTTGTTTGTTTGTTTGTTTCAGGAGAACAGTTGGAGTCTAGAGGCAAGTTTCTCTTGTGTTATTCTTTTGTACAAAGACCATGTCCTACACAGAGGCATCTTTCTATTTTTAATCAATCTCTTTTGAATCTAAAAGTGTGTGTGTGTGTGTGTGTGTGTGTGTACGTATATATAAAAACATAATAGGAAATAGAATCACCATGTTATCTTCCTCAGTGATGATTATATATTGTTTGGAATTTGAAAACAATTGCAAATATTGATTTTAAAGATTAATAAAAATTTTCTCATTGTGTTCAATGGCAAAGTTAGTTATTTTCAGTAGTAGAAAAAATATAAGTAGAAAAAATAAGTCATAGAAATGCGAGTTAGATAGGTAAAAGGAAATGTAGGAAAGAAACAAATCATGTTATACTCAAAGAAGAATGGAGTGGTAAATGCTACAACTGTTTTAGAAATTTCAAGAATATTAATTGAATAATGAGCTTCTGAATTAGCAATAGATCATTGTTGTTGAATTTTACCAGATCATTTATAGTATGATACTGGGAGAAAAAATTTACTGTACTTGAGAGATAAGATCTGGTTACTTTTGGAGGGAGGAGATTGGGTTTAAAACCAAAGAAACCAATCTATGAGAGGACCCTTCACTAGGAGGACACCTAAAGGACTAGCAGACTCCATCTCAAATGGTACCAACAGTGATTATGTAAGCAACTTCAGTTTTCCCCATCAGAAATTTGGCCAAGAAATAGAGAATTGTTGGTCTGAATACAGAAGAAAGATAAAATATAAGTGAAAGCAGTAGAGACTACTGAGTAATATTACAGACAGATGAAATAAAGATTCATCTCCATTACTTTAGTTCTTGGAATTTATTGCAATTATTTATATCAATGTTCCTTCAAACTAAATAATCTGAATATCACATAAAAGCACATTATTGTTTTCAGAAGAAAAAAATCTGTTTTTAAATGTGCAGTATTTATATTAAAGATATTTGTATGTAGACTTTACAAGTTAAAGATCAGAATCAGAGATGAGAAAAATGATGCCTTGATATCTTCATTGATTAATGACATTTCTCCCAAAGTCTTCAACTGGAAAAACAATGTTCTCATTAAAAAACTAAAGCTTATTTTCTCAGGAGATATTTCTTTGGCTGCTTCAATCAAACACATTTTAACTCACTACTGGTCAGTGTTTTATTTTGTTTAAAAAGTGAGCCAAAATATTTACTTTTACTGCAGCCTCATTTTCATGAAGAAATTCTACCAATTTTATAATTTTTCTTACTTTTTACTGTTGTTTCACAATAATTTGAGAATATTGTGATGAGCGTTTATTATATTCTTTTAGTTACAGTGCCACTGCATAAAAAATACAATTAACATAGAAATAGATTAATCTGCACTCCAATATACCCTTAGAAAGTCCAATTTTAACTTCTTGTTTTGACATGATTGGAATTCTGTGGTAATAAGAAGACAAAGATATAAGAACAGATATTGGGGTGCCACAATAGTTGAGCTACTCAAAATAATGTTGAGTTATAATTGTATCATTGTACTATAGAAATCTTGGCTGCAACTACTCAGTTCTGCTGTTTTAGTGCAAAAGTGGTCTTAGACCATACACATATGAGTGAGCACAACTGAATTAATGAAATTTGAATTTCATATAAGTTTTACTATGAAACATTACTCTTGTTCTCATTTCTTCAATGATTTAAAAATATAAAATTCATTCTGAAATCACAGACACCCTAAAAATATATATCATGCGTGATTTGGTCTGAGAACCTACCTTTCTAATCTCTGCCCAGAAAACAGCAAAATGACTACAGCAGATCTAAAGCTTGAGATGAACTCCTTCATTTACCATGAGATGACCACACCCAGAAATCCCTTACAATCCATGTAAGAAGCATCTCTCTAAACTCTATCTGACCCTGAAATATTCAATTCTATAAGTGACTGCTATAATCTACCTCCATGTGTTACTTAGGAATAATGAGGTTCTCAACTCCATCTCCACAGACTGAAATATAGTCCTATGCTTAAATTTTACTTGATGTTATGAATAAAACTCCCACTTTGAAACCAAAATAATGTTGGCCTGGATGTTAACAAGGAAATTCTCTGGCATTAATTGTTCAGAATCCTATATCAAAGTAGAAAATGTAGACATTGTCATTGCAGATATCTTTCTCCAGTGCTGTATGGTATTCTTCATTATTTATGTATTCAAAAGGGAACATCATGAAAGTAGTATGTTGTAACTATGTAAAGTCATGATATCTTAAGGGAACTGTCTACTATTGTAATGGATTTTGACATGGATCCTGAATAGCAATAAAAAACAGAGATGAGCAGGATTTGCCCTCCAATTGTGGTAGCAGAATTGACGACAAAGGTATGTGAGTCTCACAGTATTGTTTACTGTTTATTTCTGATGGGAACTCATTCATTTAATTCTAGGTAATACCATTTAAGAGCAATTCTGGGAAACTGCAGTCCATCAAGTATACAATTCCCCAAATTATAAAGGTTCTGAATGCTCTTATTTAAAATTCATAGTATAAACTAGTATCTATCTGTCTTCAGTTATTTCAGTTGTTAAGGATTAGAAATAACTGATTGAAGTTGTAAAGAGTCATATTTGAGTCTATATATGGAAGTAATTTAATGATGAAACCTGTCTCAATATTGAACATGCCTGCAAAGAAGGTCATGAGTTCACTACCACTGAAGCATTTTAAAAAATCTTCTCATAGAAAAATTACTTCCCTTACATTAGAGGTCAGATTCTTAAATTATCATCATTATTAATAATAATAAATTTTATTGGATACATATGAGTTTTACAACATATTAAATATTACATGATATTAAAATGATTACTATAGCACAGTGAATTAGTACATCCATCATCTCACATCTTACTTTTTTGTGTCAAGAGCAGCTACAATTTAATACACTTTTATTAACTGTAGTCTTAATGTTGAACATTAGATCACTAGTCTTGTTCATCTTACCATCTACTGTTTTTTTGTCCTTTGATCTAAGTCTTCCTATTTCATCCCTACCTGTGTTATCCATGGTAATCACTATTTTATTCCCTATCTCTCTTTTCTTTTTAGATTCCACAGATAAGTGAAGTCATGCAATATCTTTCTTTCTTTGTCTGGGCTGATTTTACCTAGCATGATATCCTCCAAGTCCATTCCTTGATGGCAAATGGCAAGATCTCCTTTTATACACACACACACACACACACACACACACACACACACCACATTTTCTTTATTAATAAACAAATACTGAAGTTTTATTGACATCTTGGCTATTATGAGTTATGTTGCATAACCATGAGGCTGCAGATATACTTAATGAAGTGTAGATTTTATCTCCTTTGGGTGTGTACCCAAAATGTGATTGCTGAATCATGTTAGCTCTATTTTAAACTTCTTCAGAAATCTCCATACTGCTTTCCATAATATCTGTATCAATCTACATTCCCACCAACAATGTCTATAGTGGGAAAGCTTCTTGACATTGGCCTTTGTAATGCTTTTTTCAGTCATCACACTGAAATCTCAGGCTATATCAAACTGAAAATTTTCTACACAGAAAAGGAAATAGTCAACAAAATGTAAAAGAAACCTATAAGCTAGGAAAAAAAATATTTGTAAATCACATATTTAGTATCCAAAATTTTTAAAACACTGTTAAAACTCAGAAAAAAATAGACAAAGACTTAAACAGGCATTTTTCCAACAAAGGCATAAAAATGGCCAAAAGGTATATGAAAAGGTGCTTAACATCACACGTATACAAAAGGGATTATCATGGAAATACAAATTAAAACTACAATGAGATACTACCTCAGAAACTACCGCACATCTATAAAAATGGATATCATTAAAAAAAGGAGAGAGATAACAAATGTTGGCAAGAGTCCAGAGAAAAGAGAACCCTCATACTCTGTTGTTAGAAATGTAGATTTCTAAGTACAATCTTGAATTGCATTTCCTCATAAAGAATGTGCAAGAGTAAAATAGTAAATTCTCAACCAAGATTTATGGAATAATTTTAAGAAATTTTACCACACATTTTTACAATATTTAAAGTTGGTTTGCTGACAACAACTTTTCATATCCTTAAAAAAAAGAAAGAATGCAGCACCTACAAATTTAAAAATCCTAAAGGTACAGAAATATATAAATACATGGTGTTTTTCAGTATAGATTCTTAGAAAGAACTAGGAGTTAATGATTATTGATGAATGATTTTATGAAGTGAATTTTATTCTAAAAAATAAACTAAAAACATTGAATTTAAACAAATAGTATTAAATAAAACCAATAAAAACCTAAAACTCAATTTAAATTAACATACAGTAAAATCCAAAGCAAAAGTTGATATTGGTAAAAAATGGGAAGCAAACTTTGAACAAATATCTTTTGGAGTTCCTAATCATACTTAAAGCAAACAATATACCATTATAATTGGCTACAAAGCACAAAACCACAAAATCCAACTTGAGGAATTCAGAAACCATATTATGTAAACATTAATTAAAACTATTTCACTGAGCTGGGCAAGGTGGTGCATGACTATAATCCCAAAAGCTTAGGAGGCTGAGGTAGGAGAATCTCAAGTTCAAGGCAGCATCAAGTAATTTAGTAAGGCCCTAAACAACTTAATAAGAATTTGTCTCCAAATAAGATATTTAAAAATGCTGCAGAATGTGGCTCAGTGGTAGTGCACCCCTCAGTTCAATCTTAGGTAACAAAAAAGAAAAGGAAATATTTAGCTGACGATCATCTAGAGCAGGCAATAGGAAAGCAGCCATTGTAGTCTCAAGCTTATAAAAAAAGACCAAACAAACAAACAAACAAAAAAACAGACTTGGTTTCTTTGTGTGGCTCTTGCATATGGAAAGAATTGTAACTTTGGAATGGAAAACATTGACAGCTACAGAATGCCAATTCTGTGTGGTAGGCTCAGATGTAACATTCCACCTATCATATTGATGTGTTTTTACATTAATCTTTGATATGCTTCATATATATGAAGTATGGAATTCTATTCCCCCATGGAATGCATGTGCTCAGGATGGCCTGGCTTCATGGGCAAGTTGCTCAAAACCCAAAACAAAGAATGGCCCTATTCTTGGTATGTCTCATTGTCATTATTTAGAAATGTCAGAGAAATATTCAAATGTCACTGTATAAATTTGCAAAAAGGGTAGAACTTCTTGAATAGTGAAGGCCTCCATAAAGCAAGGTACTGACAAAATTCTCAAATTTGAACTCTGGAAATTAACAAAATATCTGTAGTTATCCAATTAATTTATTCAACAAACTTGCTGACCTTCTGTAAAAGCAGTATACATTTATACATATCAACTTGGTCTACTCCCATCACTTGCTCTCCAACTCCATGACTGCCTTAAAAGTCTTGAAACCATGGTAGGTGAAAAACTTAGACACCTGTGAGCAACCTGAGCATTGTCATATTTGACATGTTTTACAGCTCCCTGAATCACCATTCACAGGGCATTATCATAATTTGACCTAGCTCAGAACATGCTTCCTCAGGAAAGCCCTATCCTGTGAGAATTTATTAAAAACACTCAGCTGCAAGTGTTTAACCATTCAGCTGTCAGGACTGTGATACCTGTCAAGTAACTAAGAGCCAGAACACATTTGAACAATATAATCACATTGAACCTGTGTATAATTTTCAGGACTAATGCAATCTTAACAATATAAAGTCTTTCAATCAATAAAAATGGGAAGTCATTCTGCTTTTGTTCTACATTGCTATCTATGGGATACAGTTGAGCTTCTACAGAATGCTTTTCTTGTTGTTCTTTTTAGATACACATGATAGTAGAATATATTTTTAGATATTATACATACATGTACTATAACTTATTCTGATTAGGACCCCATCTTTACAGTTGTATGTAATATGGATTTTCACTGGTCATGTATTCATATATGAACATAGGAAAGTTATGTCTGATGAACCATCAAAGATTAAATTAAAGTTATGATGATGAACTGTCAAAGATTAAAGACACCTTGGTGCTGGAAGCAGACCACCTCAATCTTGGAAAACCTTCCTCACCATTTTGTGGTGGGTGTGGCTATCAGATTGTATCGCCATTTGAGCAGGTACCTGATTTCCAATTCCTCCCCCTCCTCAATGGTGTTATGTTGGCACAGTCACCACCCAACACAACAACAGGTCTCAGTTGGACAGGAGTGCAGTGTGAACAGGGTCCTGCCCACCTGGGGGTGAGAGGTTCCCCAGTTGGGACTTAATAAGTAAGAGAGGGGAGGGGACTAAAGTCTGGAGAGTAAGAGAGAGATTAGGATTTTGGAAATCTCCAGCTAAGAGAAGGAGATGATACCAGGGGCCATGCGGTGCTATTTCCCTACTGGATCTGGTGGGGAGCACTCCCCGCTTCCAGACATTCCATATCATGTCCAGTCTTCACACCCTGGTTACCTAAACAATCCTGAGGGCAGAGGCACCTACTGGATGAGACAACCCAATCTACTAGATGAGAAAAGAAAGAAATGGATCTCTAAGATTATTTTTTCCTCTTCTTCTTTCTCTTCTACCCTTCTATCCTCTGGCCCTCACAACCTCAACATATGTAAAACCAAGAACTTTGCATGAAATAGGACTTTGAGGACTGAGTCACCAGAATAATATAATATGGAGGAATTGGATAAGCCTTTTTTTCTTTTTTTGCTTTTTTCTTTCTTTCTTTCTCTCCTTTTTTCTCTTTATTCTTCCTTCATCCTCCAAATTATACTATTTTAACATCCTATATCTTTCTAAATACATATGTGTGTTTGTTTTATGTACTCTACTGTCTTCCCACATAATTATCTGCCACAAATTACCTCCTATCTATGCTCCTGCTACTAGCCCTCTTCACTAGATTTCTCCTTCACATTTCCTAAGATGTATTAACTCTATAACCTCACATCTTCTCCCATCAACATATCATCCTACACCTGACCCCCAGTTCATTTTCCACTACCAGAAAGTGTAAATCTTTTTTATGAAACTACTAATTATATTTTAAATAATAATTGAAACCAACATTTCTGGACATTGAGACTAAACTGTAAATGTCTTAATAATATAGGTGATATATTGTTGATATTGGGACTTGGTAACATTGTACTTCCCCACAAAGAAGAGATCATAGAACCCTAAAGGACCACTACAAATCTATAGGGTAAAAACAATAACACACCAGACCCACAGAGCTGAAAAGGAAGATGAGCAACATGAAAAGACAAGGGAAGAAATTACCACAAACAAATCAAGAGAACACATCCATCGTTAGAAGGATTGGCAGCTACAGCAGAAAAAAGACAGAGAAAGGTTTCAGGATATACATGGTTAAAATGTTTTGGGATCTCAAAGTAGACATAGGAGAACAAATAATGGCAGTGAAAGATTACTTCGATGATGAGCTACATAAACAAATCCAAGAAGCAAAAGATCACCTCATCAGGGAGATAGAGGTTATGCAAAAAAACTGAAGAGAAATCCTAGAAATAAAAGATATAATAAACCAAATTAAAAACTCAAATGAAAGCATCACCAACAGAGTAGACCACTTAGAAGATAGGACATCAGACAATGAAGATCAAATAAATCTTCTTGAAAAGAACGTAAACCACACAGCAAAAATTATAAGAAACCATGAGCAGAATATTCAAGAAATATGGTATAGCATAAAAAGACCAAATTTAAGAGTTATTGGGATAGAGGAAGGCATAGAGGTACAAAAAAGGAATGAACAATATATTCAATGAAATAATATCAGAAAACTTTCCAAACATGAGAATGAATTTGAAATCCAAATTCAAGAAGCCTACAGGATGCCAAGTGTACAAAGTCACAACAGACCCACACCAAGGCACATTATAATGAAAAAGCCCGACATACAGACTACGTAGAGAATTTTTGGGGGAGAGAGAGAGGAGAGAGAGAGAGAATTTTTTAATATTTATTTTTAAGTTTTCGGTGGACACAACATCTTTATTTTATTTTTATGTGGTGCTGAGGATTGAACCCAGTGTCCCACGCATGCCAGGCAAGTGCGTTATCACTTGAGCCACATCCCCATCCCCCTAAGTAGAGAATTTTAAAAAAGCCACAAGAGAAAGGAATAAGATTGCACATAGGGGTAAACCAATTAGGATAATGGCAGATTTTTCAACAGAGTCCCTGAAAGCTAGAAGGTCCCGGAACAACATATATCAAGCTCTGAAAGATAATGGGTACCAACCAAGAATCTTTTATCAAGCAAAATTAAGCTTTAGATTTGAAGATGAAATAAAAACCTCCACAATGAACAAAAGTAAAAAGAATTTAGAGCTAGAAAAATGGCACAACAAAACATCCTTGACAAAATATTTCATGAAGAGGAAAATAAACAGCATTGAAAATCAGCAGAGAGAGATAATACACTAAAGGAAAAACTAATCAAAGAGTAAAACCAAGTAAAATAACAAAAATAAACAAAGATGTTTGGAAATACAAACCGTGTCTCAATAGTAACCCTAAATGTTAATGGCTTAAACTCTCCAATCAAAAGACATAGACTAGCAGATTGTATTTTTTAAAAAGGCCCAACAATATGCAGCTTACAAGAGACTCATCTGATAGGGAAAGACATACACAGACTAAAGGTGAAAGGTTGGGAAAATTCATACCACTCATATGGACTGCGGAAGCAAGCAGAGGTTTCCACACTCATATCAAATAAAGTAGACTTCAAGCCAAAGTTAATCAAAAGGGATAAAGATGGACATTACATACTCCTCGAGGGAACCATTCACCAACAAGACATATCATAAATATGTATGCCCCAAACAATGGTGCAGCTATGTTCATCAAACAAACTCTTCTCAAGTTCAAGAGTCAAATTGACTACAACACAATAATCTTGGTGACTTTAACACACCTTTCTCACCACTGGATAGATCTTCGAAACAAAAGTTGAATAAAAGAAATATAGACCTCAATAACATAATCAATAACTTAGACTTAACAGATGTATATAGAATATTTCAACCTGCATAAGGCAGATACACTTTCTTCTCAGCAGCATATTGATCTTTCTCTAGAATAGATCAAATACTATGCCACAAAGCAACTCTTAGCAAATACAAAAAAGTAGAGATACTACCATGAATTTTATCAGACCATAATGGAAGGAAATTGGAAATCAATGACAAAATAAAAAATAAAAAGTTCTCCATAATCTGGAGACTAAACAATATGCTACTGAATTAACAATGGGTCACAGAAGACATCAAGGAGGAGTTCAAAAAATTCTTAGAGGTAAATGAGAACATAGACACAACATATCAAAATCTCTGGGACACTATGAAAGAAGTACTAAGAGGGAAGTCCATTGCATGGAGTTAATTCCTTAAAAGAAAAAAAAATGTCAACAAATAAATGACCTCAAACAACATCTCAAAGTCCTAGAAAAAGAAGAACGAACCAGCAGCAAAAGTAGTAGAAGGCAAGAAATGATTTAAATTAGATCTGAAATCAGTGAAATCAAAACAAAAGAAACAATTGAAAAAATTGACAAAACTAAAAGTTGGTTCCTTGAAAAAATAAATACAATTGACAGACCCTTAGCCACGCTAATGAAGAGAAGGAGAGAGAACTCAAATTACCAGCATACATGATGAAAAAGGTAATATAACCACAGACACTACAGAAATACAGAGGATAATTAGAAATTATTTTGAAATATTATACTCCATTAAAATAGAAGACATTGAAGATTTTTAAAAGTCATACGATTTGCCTAGGTTGAATCGGAAGATATGCACAATTTAAACACACCAATATCAAGTGAGGAAATAGAAGGAGCCATCAAAAACTTACCAACCAAGAAAAGTCCAAGACCAGATGGATACATAGCTGAGTTCTACAAGACCTTTAAAGAAGAACTGATACCAATACTCTTAAATTTATTTCAGGAAATAGAAAAAGAGACAGTAATTCCAAACTCATTCTATAAGGCCAATCACCCTGATCCCAAAACCAGACAAAGACACATCAAAGAAAGAAAACTTCAGACAATATCTCTAATGAACAAAATACAAAAATTCTCAATAAAATTCTGGCAAATTGAATACAAAAAACGTATCAAAAAGATTGTGCACCATGATCAAGTGGAATTCATCCCAGAGATGCAAGGTTGGTTCAACATATAAAAATCAATAAATGTAATTCATCACATCAATAGATTTAAAGATAAGAATCATATGATCATCTCAATAGATGCAGGAAAAGCATTTGACAAAATACAGCACTCCTTTATGTTCAAAAACACTAGAAAAACTAGGGATAACAGGAACATATCTCAACATTGTAAAGGCTATCTATGCTGAGCCTCAGGCTGACATCATTATAAATTGAGAAAAATCGAAGGCATTCCCTCTAAAAACTGGAACAAGACAGGGATGCCCTCTTTCACCACTTCTATTTAGCATAGTTCTTGAAACACTGGCCAGAGCAATTAGACAGATGAAAGAAATCAAAGGGATATGTATAGGAAAAGAAGAACTGAAATTAGTACTATTTGCTGACTTTATGATTCTATACATAGAGGACCCCAAAAAACTCCACCAGAAAACTTCTACAACTAGTAAATGAATTCAGCAAAATATCAGGATATAAAATTAACACCCATAAGTCAAAAGCATTTCTGTATATTGGTGACAAAGCCTATGAGAAGGAAATGAGGAAAACTACCCCATGCACAAAAACCTCAAAAAACTAAGATATTTTGGAATTAATTTAACAAAAGAGGTGAAAGATCTATACAATAAAAACTACAGAACCCTAAAGAGAGAAATAAAGAATACCTAGAAGGTGAAAAGATCTACCTTGCTCTTGGATAGGAAGAACTAATATTATCAAAATGACTATACTTCCAAAGCACTATACAGATTTAATGCAATTCTGACCAAAATCCCAATGGCATTCTTTATAGAATTAGAAAAGCAATCATTAAATTCATCTGGAAAAATAAGAGACACAGCATAGCTAAGGAAATCCTTAGCAGGAAGAGCTAAGCAGGTGGCATCGCTATACCAGACCTTAAACTATACTACAGAGCAATAGTAACAAAAACAGCATGGTATTGGCACCAAAACAGACCGGTAGACCAATGGTACAGAATAGAGGACACACAGACTAACCCACAAAATTACAATTATCTTATATTAGATAAAGATGCCAAAAACATGCACTGGAGAAAACATAGCATCTTCAACAGATGGTGCTGAGAAAACTGGGAATCCATATGCAACAAAATGAAATTAAACCCCTATCTCTAACTATGCACAAAACTTAACTCAAAATGGATCAAGGACATAGGAATGAAACCAGAGATTCTGCATCTAATAAAAGAAAAAGTAGGCCCTAATATTCATCATGTGGGATTAGACTCCAAATTCCTTAATAAGACTCTCAAAACACAAGAATTAAAACAAAGAATCAATAATTGGGATGGAATCAAATAAAAAAGTTTCTTCTCGGCAAAAGAAACAATATATGAGGTGAACAGAGAGCCTACATCCTAGGAGCAAATTTTTACCTCTCACACTCACATATCAGATAGGGCACCATCTCTAGGGTATATAAAGAACTTAAAAAGCTAAGCACTGGCTGCTTCCTCTTTCGCTTCGCTCCGGGCAGAAAAGGTGAATGTGTAATCAGCAGTTGATTGTAAGTACCCTAGGCAAAGAAAGCTCAGTGTGCCCCCCCTTTTTTTTTTTTTTTTGAATATTTTTTATACAGGGAGAGTTTGTGGATTGGGATCGTTGGCTGGGCTGCAGTTTCTGTGCCGAAAATCCACTCCGTGGGAGCCGCCATTTGCTTTCTGCCAGCTGTCTTGATGGCTATGGCTACATTGTCCGGCAGCCGCACCTAGAGGTTGGAGCTGGGCTGTGTGCCGAGCCCTGTCCTCCAAAGGCTGGACCGTAGCCTTGAGCGCCTGGGTCGCCTGTTCGCCGCTGCAACCTCGGGCAGAGCCTGCCCTGGGGTCGTTCTGCATGCCCCTGTGAGGGGACCCGTGCTTCAGAGGAGGGAGCCGGTGAGCCGCGGCGGCAGCCGCTTGGGCCCTGGGGGCTGGGCACCGGTTCTTTGGCGCAGCTATGGTCGCGGATGAGCTCGGCGCCCCTGAGCGTGGCCCCGAGCGCGGCGCCCCTGAGTGTGGCCCCGGGGAAGAGGCGACGGCGGCAGGGTTTAATTTCTAGAAATCTGGACTGGAAACAGAAGCAGCAGTTTGTATAATCCCAAGAACTTGCTTATGCCAGGAAGCTGTAAGGGCAACATGAATATCATTGAGGAGATNTACCCAAGGTCCCTTATATCCAACCAACACAGAAAACTGTCAATTCCCTCTGAAATCCATCTACTTTTCTCCATCCTCATTGCCTAATATAGTCCAAAATCATCATTTCCCAAAAATGACATAACAGTCTCCCAACTAATTCCTTTGTCCCTACTCGAGCTCTTTCAATCCATTGTTTAAATTGCACCCAGTGATATTTCTAATGTGTATATCTAAATCTAAGCATATCATACCCTCACTAAAAATCCTCCTGTAGCTCCACTATGCAAATGCTCTGACTAAAGAGACTTTGTTTAACTCAGTCTCTATTGATACCTCTTCAACCTCGTCTTTCACCAGAAGTCCTTCCTTCATGTTCCATGCTTCAGCCACTCTGAATCTCTCAGATTCTCATACCTGCTTGTTTTTCTCTTGCCTCTTGGCCTTCTTAGGATTACAGAATTTAGAAAAGTGGGGCTAAAAATCACCAGGGCAACTTTATGCTTACCTTCAAAAAACTCAATCCAATTTATTATTTATTGAGTGTCCACCATGAGTAAAACACAAATTTGGTAGCAGCAAAGACATTTAATGAGTAAGATATAATTCATGCCTATGGAGTCTCATTGTTTTGCTTTCCTTAAACCTGAGTTCAAAAGTTCAAGTTCCTAAAAATAGTTCAAGCCACAGCCACACTAAGAAACCTGACACTACTGGCTTATGCCTACCTACAGTTCTACTGAGTATTTCATCCCCTTCTCTGCCAATCCAAAGCCTATATTTCTCCTCCAAACTTCTACTCTTCAAGGAAGTTTTCCACCATAGCCTCACTAGTTTGCGCCTGGTTTAGAAAACTTTAAGTTTCTGTTGGCTTTCTTAGCTGTGCTTGATGTACTATAATTGGAGCCAATGGCCAGAGATTCCCAGGGACCAGAAATCCTGTATGAATTAGCTATGTTGCATCAATCAGGATGGCAGAGAGTGTTTAATTTCAAAATTGTGGAGACCAGTAAAGGAGACAGAGAGAAGGGCTATCCAGAAAAAAAATTATTATCCAGCATTTCTAGACTGTTCCTTGTCACACACACATAGCAAATCAACGGAACTAGGCAAAGAATAACTCTCTGGAATCCAAAGACTATATTCTTGTCTTCACTGATTCAGAAATGTTCTTGATAATGGAGACACTGATCTTGGTAGGTTTTTCCTCCTTCTTGGTAGGTAGATGATTAGAAGGCTTAGTGTTATTATCATTACAAGAGGCATCCCTTTGCCTAGCATGGTGGCGCACACCTAGGAGGCTGAGACAGGAGGATCCCAAGATCAAAGCCAGCCTCAGCAATGGCAAGGCACTGAGACTGTCTCTAAATAAAATACAAAATAGGGCTGGGGATATGGCTCAGTGGTAGAGTGCCCCTGAGTTCAATCCTCAGTACCCACCCCCGCCAAAAAAACCATCCTCTCTGGGTAGACAAATGATAAACAGATCCTGACCATCTCACGGCATCAGAGGGCAGGAGCACATACTTGGTGACTGGAGATGGGTTTAATTTAAGAACACTGCATGCTCACACCTAGCTGGCCTACATGACACCTTTTTGCCTACTATCAATTCATGGCTTTTAGTACATAAGTGGTAGATACTATCTGCAGTTTCTCACCACCAAAACCCTGAACAAGAGGGGCTCTACTTTCTAGAGGAAGTGGATATAATACATTTTTGTACACTTCTCAACTTGGAAACTCATCTGAAGTTCCTTAATGCCTGAACTTTCTTTATCTGCACATTGTGGCCAATCCTCACACTACTACTCTCCCAATAGTAAAGTATAAATTTGGATTATTGTCAAATGCAACACAAACATAATTCATGGAAAACCATTTTACCAAGAGGTAGTTATGAAGCATAATATCCCTGGATGACCAGAAGTCTGACAACTGCTATTAGAAGCAATATGAAAGATTAAAATCTTTTGTTGGGCAAAGGGGTGGGAGGAGTAGGGAGGGGACATGGGAGCAGGAAAGATGGTGGAATGAGATGGTCATCATTACCCTAGGCACATGTATGACTGCACATATGGTGTGATGCTACATCGTGTACAACCAGAGAAATGAAAAGTTGTGCTCCAGTTGTGCACAATGAATCAAAATGCATTCTGCTGTCATATATATGTAATTTAAATGAAGTAATTAATAATTTTTAAAAAAAGAAATATTCAAGTAGGACAGAGAACATTGTGCAGCTGGGTTGAAATGCTAAATCATTCAGAACAGGATACAGATAAACAAGTGCCCATTTTCTCTGTCCTTAATCACTTTGGTTGTTTAGGCTTGATTGATTCTTGGCCAGTTCAAGATGAGAAACATACTAGATTATTTTGGTTAATCCTCCAACTGAGGATTCTAGACACTCCTTTTAAGGTAAGCCCCAGTCCCTAGTTTAGCTGAATGTTTCTAGAACTAAGATAACCTTTCTTTCCATAAACTTGCAAAGTGGGTGTGTATGTTAAGTCACAATAGCAGTAAGCAGAAAAGTGAAAAGACTCAATGTTGCATCAATGCCATTTATCTGCATTGTTGAAGAAGAGAATATTCTGTACCTAGGGTAGCAAAATCTCCCTGAAGAACTAGAGACAGGGTGACTGCTATATTTTCCACACCTTTGGCATGGCCTTATTACCCAAATGACATTTGAGTAATAATACTCAAATGTTATGCTGCATTTCAACTAAGAACTTTTCAGTGAGTCTTTCAGTATAGAGCAAACAACAAATAAGGGAACTATGGATTTATAGTCCAAAGATACTGAGTCTAGAAACCATTACAAATTATCTTCTCTTTGGAAAAAAATGTATTGAACACCAGGGTGAGAGATGGTTTGAAGACGACATAAACACAAAAACCCTCTCCAAAGAACCTTAAAAGGGGGGGAACAGACACCAACGTGAATAAATAAAATAAAAGAAGGAAAGAGTCCAAGTATATGGGATTATGACTGCTGAAAAAGAACCAAATTTAGAACTTGCCACACCATCAATACCTTTTAAATGTTTTTCATTCTTCCAAAATAAAACCTTATCATACCTGCCAAGGACAGAAACTACAATAAACAGAAATATGTGTCTTGGGGAAGACTGTCTGTACTCTTCTTCTATTTTCTAGACAGAATCTCTAAGACCTTTTCAAATTGAATTTTTTTAACTTTATGAATTTTTTTATTTGTTTTAATTAGTTTTACATGACAGTAGTTATACATGGCCTATGGTTTTTGGTGATTAGTGGGCTTTGCTTCACATAATATTCTCTTAACTCCATCCATTTACTGGCAAATGCCATAATTTCATTCTTCTTTCAGGCTGAGTAATATTCCATTGTGTAAATGTACCACATTTTCTTTATCCATTCATCTATTGAAGGGCACCTAGGTTGGTTCCATAGTTTAGCTATTGTGAGTTGAGCTGCTATAAACATTGACGTGGCCAGTATAGTATGCTGATTTTTAAGGCCTTTCGGTATAAACCAAGGAGTGGGATAGCTGGGTCAAATGGTGGTTCCATTCCAAGTTTTCTGAGGAATTTCCATACTGCTTTCCAGATTGGGTGCACCAATTTGCAGTCCCACCAGCAATGTACCTTTCCCCCCACATCCTCACCAACATTTATTGTTGCCTGTATTCTTAATGATTGCCCTTCTGACTGGAGCAAGATGAATTGGTTTTGAAGTATAAAAATGATTTGGTTATTAAGACAATAAACTATCCAATATATCAAAAGGATCAGAAAGGTCCACTGAGGCAAAATCATGATCCATACACTGGTAGGATCATACCTGGATTCTATAGCAAGGCTCAGAGGGAAACAGACCTTACTAATTCAAAGGCATGCCATCATAACTGATAAGTCCCTATCAGTATTTCACACCCTGGAGAAAGAGTAGCTGTGGTCCTAGCAGGAAGGTCTGGGAAACCAACTCAGGCCTCCTGAATATACATTAAAAAAATAGGAGACTTTGCTGATGAAAGAAGTTGATCATTTGAGAAAGTAACAGGATACTTAAAATCCTCCATCAGATCCACTTCAGCTTAATTGCAAATCTTGATTCCAGGCTTATTTCTGAAATATATCAAACATATAAAGAAAAATAAAGTATTAGGGAAAAAACATAGTTTATGCTACATGGGGGATAGAGAATGAGACATGTAACAAATGGCATGGGGAAGGGCAAAGAGTTTAATAAGATTTACTACAGGATTAGGCATTCATTTGTTTAAAAGCAGCCTATACAGGACAGAAGCAGAAAGAAATCACACTGCTTTGACTCATCATGCTTCAGGGTGTGCAGCCACCATTGTGTAGACAGGACCAGGTAGAGCCATGTACACACAAGCCCTAGTAAGAGGCATCACAATTGGTGAAGTGAACTGTGAAGGTTATACCTTGCTCTTTAGTGTTATTAAAGTCTAGGTCAAAAAGACAGTAGAATGAATCGGACATAACTTTCCTATGTTCATATATGAATACATGACCAGTGTAACTCCACATCATGTACAACCACAACAATGGGAAGTTATACTCTGTGTATATATGTCAAAATACACTCTGCTGTCAGGTATATCTAAAAAGAACAAATTTTAAAATTATAAAAAATAGATAAAATCTAGAAAAAGGAAAGAACAGCTCATCTGGTACAAAAAGAAAAAGGGCCAGTTTTATATCCTCAGCATCTAATATAATAACAGGCACATTAGTGCTTAATAACTGTGATTTGAATGAGTTAAGGTATAATCTCTTGCTTATATCTAAGAGGTCCAGAAGGATATATAGGTTTAGTCCAGATTTGCCTGACAGTCCTATAACTTTGTATCAGCATAAGGCTTAATGTCATTTGCATTTGCAAATGGTTATCAATGTAGATAGTAAATTGAATTTTACTTTAGTTTTATCATCAAAATGAATGGCCTTCTATTGGTTAGATTATCATAGAGACACATGGGGAACTGTATTTTTTCCATCAAGTTACTCCTTATAGAGCGTAGCTTAGATAAATTTGGAAAGTCCTTTTCTCTCTGGTCTCCCTTTGTTTTTACTCCCTCATGTCTTCATCATTTCTTCTATCCCAGTCTTCCCCCCAAGTGTCCTGGCATTATTCTTGGAGTAGGGGAATACAAATCAACTTTGACGTCCTTCAGAGTCTTAGAAGAATATCAACTATAACATTGCTTTTCCTGACTCTACTAATATTTGCCATCTTTCATAGTATAGGTTTAATATACTATTGTTCTGACAGTTCCATCTTTTTCTCTGACTTATCAAAAAATCCTTCCAAGAATGAGTGATAATGAAGAGAAGGAAGCAAGGGAGAAAGAAAATCCTATCTTGCCTCAAATGAATAAATGAACAAATAGGGAGGTTATGCATGTGGGTAAGGAGATACACTTTTAGCCCTTTGGATTTTTTTCTTATTTACCAGAAAGGAAGGACTAAATTACATGCTTGGTTTTTATGTAAGCAGACTGATTTATTCCTGGGACTTATATCTATTTCCATTTATTTAGCTTATAGTTTATAACAGCAAGGTTCAAGAACAAATCCTATTTTGTTCAAGACAAATCATCACTCACTCCAGGAAGCCCAAAGCCATCACAAAAATAAAAAGAAACAGGAAGAGAAAAGAAAGATAGTATTGGTTTGGGCTTTGGTATCTTTTATATTTTAATTTTTATGTAAAACTTTTCAACTCAGAGGAGTGGGAGTTTGTTTTCTGGTGTGTAAACCTGTGAGCTTTGGTATCACTTTTTGTATCACTATTAATAAGGAAAGTAAAAGTAGATCTAGGGTCTCTTCCTTGGTAAAAAGGAAGGAAGAGACTCATTTGGCCCTATCAGATGCAAGATTGAATTAGAAATCTTTTAAAAAATAAATAAATAAATTCAACCCCACATAGCATGATATAGACTCTGAAGACATGGATTAGAATCCCATCTACTCTTGTCTCTTCCTATCTGTGTTGACTTAGGCAAAACCCTTAAAGCTTCAGTTTCTTATTTGCACACTCAGGGGTTTGTTTGCTGTGACTTTATCCATCACTAATTACTTGATCAAGGAGAATTTCTTTCCCCTATCAGCCTGTCAGGGAAGATGGTCCACTCTCCTCACCTATGCCCACATCCCACTAATTATCTTCAAACAGAAGCACATGGGATCGTGATGCACTCTCACAGCCCATCATAGTGATTTCTGGTAACAAAAACTGTCTCTGCTCACCATGCTTGGCTATACCTTGACTAGGAACTCTCAGCACAACAAAATACCTCAGATCAAAGGATTCATTTTAAGCTAGAAAAAGAGTTTGAATAATCAAGTTTGCTACAAAGTAGCCATTTCAGGTCTGTCACTGAGAAATCAATTGTTCAGCTTTCTGAGACTCTCTCCAGTATATATTCAATGGATTCAATCCTTCCTTCTCCTTGGCAAGGAATGTTACTTCATTATACTTGCCTAGAAAAGTTCAAGATTTCCTTACTTGCTACTGACACTCCGATTCAAATCTGAGACATATTTGTTTGTTTAAAAGAGCCTAAGCAAGAGGATAGGAAAGGTAGCAGAATACACAGTTACTAATAGGGCATTATGTAAAAATGTGGATGTGTAACCGATGTGATTCTGCAATCTGTATTTGGGGTAAAATTGGGAGGGGAGGGGAGGGGAGATAGTAGAGGATAGGAAAGGTAGCAGAATACAACAGTTACTAATAGTGCTTTTTGTAAAAATGTAGATGTGTAACCGACGTGATTCTGCAATCTGTATTTGGGGTAAAATTGGGAGTTCAAAACCCACCTGAATCAAATGTATGAAATATGATATATCAAGAGCTTTGTAATGTTTTGAACAACCAATAAAAAATAAATAAAAAATAAAATAAAAAATAAATAAATATAAATTTAATGAACTTGCCCCCAAATACTTTTAAAAAGATGGAAAAAGAGCTATTTTACAGTGATTACCTTAATCAACATTGACATCAGAAGCAATGTTTCACTTGATAGAATGCAATTCAATGAATCATTTTTGCAATTTTTCTACCAAAAATAAATAACCTGAGTCTAATAATGAGAATGCCAGAGAAAAACCTAGAAAGAAGGAGCATCTTACAAATAACTCCTAATCTTCAAAGGTGTTAGAGTCATGAAAAATATGGAAAAACTAAGGAAATATTCTAGATTGAAAGACTAAAGATGTGTGATAAGTCTATACAATGTTAGACTGGATTCTTTTGCTATAAAGAATCTCTGGGACAAGTGGAAAAATTTGAATCGGACCTGAGGACAATATGATAATGTTGTATCAATGCTAATTTTCTGATATTTGTAGTTATGCTTCAGTTATAAAGGAAAATGTCCCTGTTTGTTCAAGTATTTAGGAATAATGGGTACCATGTCAAAAAAATCACTCTAATTCATGAAAAATGTTATTTAGACTGTAGTTGTATTATTTTTTGTAATTTGAGATTATTTCAAAATAAAAATTTTAAATATTTTCAAAAAAAAAAAAAAAGCTAAGCACTCAAAAAACAAATAACCCAATAATAAATGGGCCAAGGACCTGAACAGACACTTCTCAGAAGAGGATACACAATCAATCAACAAATAAATGAAAAAAAATGCTCATAATCTCTATCAATTAGAGAAATGCAAATCAAAACTACTTTAAGGTATCATCTCACTCCAGTCAGAATGGCAGCTATTATGCATACAAACTACAATAAGTGTTGGCGAGGATGTGGGGGAGAAGGCACACTTATATATTTCTGGTGGGACTGCAAATTGTTGCAGCCAATATGGAAAGCACTATGGAGATTCCTTGTAAATCTGGGAGTGGAACCAACATTTGACCCAGCTATCACTCTCCTTGGTCTATACCCAAAAAACTTAAAAACTGCATTCTATAGAAACACTGCAACATCAATATTTATAGCAGCACAATTCACAATAGCTAAACTGTGGAGCCAACCTCGATGCCCTCCAGTGGATGATGGATAAAAAATGTGGAATATATACACAGTGGAATTTTACACAGCAGTAAAAGAGAATAAAATCATAACATTTGCTGGTAAATGGATGGCGTTGGAGAAGATAATGCTAAGTGAATTTAGCCAATCTCCCAAAACAAGTGTTTTCTCTGATATAAGGAGGTTGACTCATAGTGGGGTAGGGAGGAAGAACATGGGAGGAATAGATGAATTCAATTTGGGCAGAGGGGAGGGAGGAAAAAGGAAGCGGCAGGGGACTAGCAAGGATGGTGGAATGTGATAGATATTATTATCCAAAGTACATGTATGAAGACATGAATTGGTGTCAACATACTTTATATACAACCAGAGATATGAAAAAATATGCTGTATATGTGTAATAAGAATTGTAATGCATTTCACTGTCATTTTTTTATAAAATTAATTTTTAAAAAATGTAAAAAAAAAGGTTAACGGGTGAAGTCACAGTTCTAAATATTTTTGGCACTAGAGTTCTGAATAGTACCAAACAATTTTAGACAGGTTTTTGTAATGTTTGTAAAGAAATAAATTTTCACAACAGAACCCTGATAATATCATTCTATTATTGTTTTATTCACTGGTCAAAACCAGATATTCTATATCAAACCATGAGGACCAATGTTGGTACAAATAGAAGGTCATAGTCTCCAGAATTCATGCAGGGTCCACCAAAACTAACATCGAGATAAGATATTTCTGGATATAATATTCTGGATATTAATTCTCTGTTAGAGGAGTAACTGCCAAAGTTTTTTATCTTATTTCTTTGCTGAATTTGTTTTCCAGCTCTAGATGTCTTCTGGTATAGTTTTTGGTATCTTCTAAGTTTAGAATCAGAAGAACAAATAGCCAACAAATATATGAAAAATGTTCAACATCTTTAGCAGTCAAGGAAATGCACATCAAACTACACTGAGATTTTATCAATTAGTAAAACCACTTAAAAATCAGTATGGAGGTTCTTCAAAATACTAGAAAGGAACCACAATATGACTCAGCTATATCATTCCTCAGTGATATAAAACTAAAGGCAGAATACTGTAGACTTATATGAATATCCACGTTTGTAACAACACAATTCACATTAGCCAAGTAATGGAACCAGTTTAGGTATTCATCAACAGATGAATGGATAGAGAAAATGTTTTATATAGATATA
>NW_025999982.1:1106935-1161905 GCF_001458135.2 Marmota marmota marmota | reverse complement strand
TATATATATATATATATATATATATATATACACACACACACACACACAGATACATAAACACATACACATACACACACAATGGAGTACTAGTCATAAAGAGAAATGAAACTATGACATTTGCAGAAAAATGTATGGAACTGGATAACGTCAAGTTAAGCAAAAACCTCAAAAGTCAAGGGTCATACATTTTCTCTCATATGTAGAATTAGAGAAAAAAAAATAGGAGCTCTCATAAAAATAGAAGTGAGACCAGAAAGCAGAGGATGGAGATCAGAGGGAAAGAGGAATAAAGGGGAAGGGGAGGTACTGGGGGATGAAAATGACCAAATTATGTTATGTGCATATTTTAATATACCACAATAAATCCCATCACTATGTATAATTTTAATATACCAATAAAAGTATTTTTTTTAATAAAAGAAGGAATCTGTACCTTCGTGTGGTGGTGTACACCTATAATCCCTGAAATTTAGAAAGCTGAGGCTGGAAGATTTAAGTTCAATATCAGCCTCTGCAACTTAGTGAGACCCTGTTTCAAAATTTAAAAAAAAAATAATAAGAAGGGCTAGTGGTATAGCTCAATGGTAAAGGACCACTGGGTTCAATCCCTAGTACCAAACAAAAAAAAGAATGAATTTGTGTCAATAGATAAATTTTAATAAAATTAAAATATGTAATGATTATTGAAACCCTAGTAATTTAAAATTCAATGTAAAATTTTAAATGGCTCCTCTCTCATCAACCTAAATTATAAAACTAGACAAAATAAGAATTTATAACCATCAAGGTTGATTTTAAAAAACAAAATAATCTAGAGCTGTTCCAACACTGAAACAAAATATAGCTTTGTGCATATGGTATGAGCTTTGGATTCAGAAACTCTGCTATTTGTTAGATGGTTGACTTCAGGTGTCTCCATCTTGAAAAAATTTCATTATAAAGATATTGAGGATTATGTTGTGTTTGTGCTTATGAATTACCTACTACAGAGCTTTGTTGTCAATATACACTCAATAAAAAGTATCTATTTCTCTTTATTACATTGTCTTATGAATCCCATTCACTGACTCACTCTTTTGCATCGCAGACTCTTACCTCTTGTCATCAAACTCTAAGTCCTTTGCTTCTTCGGTTCACTCTCATTTATTTCAAAGCCTTTATTTTTAAATACAGGAATTTTTTTTCACTTTAATCATCAAACATTTAAAAAGTTCCTATCCTATGAAAGGTTTTCAACATTGAATAAGACATACTCTCTGGACTCAAAATCTCCAAAAACTTAGGAATTATTCTAGAGCCCAGTAGAATGAGTTCTCTTCCAACTTATATAGGATTATATAAGTTCCAAGATTCACCAAAGTATTTTTATGTCTTCTCAGCCTTCTGTTCCTCTC
This sequence comes from Marmota marmota marmota, assembly GCF_001458135.2. Classification (NCBI taxonomy): domain Eukaryota; kingdom Metazoa; phylum Chordata; class Mammalia; order Rodentia; family Sciuridae; genus Marmota; species Marmota marmota. Next base: position 1,160,511 of record NW_025999982.1, on the reverse strand, counting down.
CCTTTCCTTTTAACTCTCTGAAGTTCTAATGCTTTCTTATGACATAGATTCTGGAATCTTCATAGATCACACTCACATAGCCTGCTTAGGTCTGATTAACCTGAGCCACACAATTCCTCAGAGATCCTCTGTATCTTTGTCTATAAGGACATCCCTGACAGCCAAGTTTATACTACTCAGAAACAGTGACTTTAAGTTGTTCATTTTCTCTTAATCTGCCTCTGACAAAGGAATCCAGATGACTTGGAACCCACTGAAGACAATACCAGGAAAATGGCAGCCTTGGGTATGAACCACCTTCCTCTCTGATGTTTCTTTAACACTTGCTCAGAAACCTTTTCTTAGGGACGTTAATACAACTGATTTACTGGCCTTGCCTGTTCTCCTTTCAAGTTCAGTATCCATTATTTCATTTTCATTGATTCCTCTAGGAACATGGGGGAAAACAGCCCATGGTCAACTCTGCTGTAGAGTGATAGAAATGGTTTCTTCTTTTGTTTCTAGAATTTGAACTGATCTAAGAAAATAAACATCCTCCATAGCACTGGAAAAACTCCTTAGCCTATTATTGCCCTTTGTGTACTACTGTTCACTTTATGATTTGCCTCAACTATGATAAATAGGGACTTCCTCTTGTTTTCCTCATAAAAAATGTGGAGAGGATTCATCTTCTAAGGTGGACTGCCTTTTAGCCAGAGAATTTCAAAGGAGGTATTACTATGTGAAGACTTAATTGAGTTCAAAATCTAGCTATTGCTTTATCCCCTAAGGGAAAAGTCACATTAGTAAAAACAAAAAAAAAAAACTGATTTTAAAGATAGAAGCCAGACTGAATATTTACTATTCCATTTAGAGGTGCATCAGGAATAAATCTTTAGGTCAAATTGCAGGAGATTTTTTTCACATAACCAAACACTTAAAAGACTACATGGACTTGTGCTTAATCCACCCTGATTGGAGGTATGTTGTTGTTACATCTTGAAGTGGATTCACCTATTGATTTTTTTTAAGTAGCCTTAATTTTGGTGTAATCTTTTCTCTTAGCCTTTCAAAGTTGGATAATTTTCGGCATTTTCACTGTCACAGGCAGATATATGGTTCATTCCTTCCTTCTTTCCTCCTCCTTTCCCCTTTACTTTTCCTCTCTTCTTCCTTCTTTCCTTCCTTGTTCCTCTCTCTCTATCTCTCCTCTTCTCCTAAAACCATCTCACACAGCCTGTTTTTTTATAACCATAGCACACTGTGTCTCCTACAATTTTTGCAAAAATCTATCTGTTTTAATTAGTTACACATGACAGTACAATGACCTTGACATATCATACATTTGAATTAGATGGGATATAATATCTTAATATCAATCAGATGCAAATCAATGACACATAAACAAACACAGGCTGAACAGTCCCAGCGTGATTTATCATGTTAACCTCAGTAGCAAACCTCATAAATATCTATCTTATCATAAGGGACTTGATGGGTGATGACTGAAAGTTCTTTCTTTTGATAAGAAGTTCAATCAGTATCCTTCAGGGGACTCTCAAGCTTTTTGATTGCTCATCTCCGCAAAAAAAAAAAAAAAAAAAAGTGAGCATACATTCCCTATGTATGTATATTTACATATATTTATAAGTGTTATGAATGTACAACTATGCTAATATGTACCTTGTAAAATGGAAAATTATAAATTTTATAATTATGAAATAAAATTTTATAAAATAGAAATTCTAATGTGTTTTCTCAAACCCCGGAAGATTGCTTTTCAGACCACTGATTCCCTCTAACTTTCTCTTGCCTCACAGTAAGGAGTTCATTGAGGAAAAAATCTTTCAGACTGCTCACTCCAAAGCAAGGATGTAAAAATTCTGATTTTCTTAGCATATAACCCAAAGAACCAACAAAAGAGCTAAAAATGGGCAGGTGCAGGAATGTAGGGGCATTAAAATTAGGAAGATGAAGAAATAAAGGACACAGAAAAGGGAAAGAGAAAAACAGTCTGTTAATCAGAAGTTGTTTCTAATAATAAACTGGCCCAAATAAGCAGACCTACAGATGAGTTTTTGTTTCAGAAATAACTCTGGGTGTCATCCTGATTCTACTGGGACTTGCCATTCTGGCTATTTTGTTAACAAGATGGACACGAAGCAAGCAAAATGGTGAGTAATAATGAGTCCAAAACAGAGATTTCCTGTGGAAGTCACAGAAGAGGGATGCCAATAAACAGTCTAAGTTTGTCTCTATTTATCAAGTAGCTAGAGACTTTGGCAATATTTTGGCAATCTGTTTCAATACATGAGTCTGTATATAACTAAAACTAATCAATAAAAATAAGCATCTCTGACTTAATAGTAATTCTCTTTGCACTGTTTAAACCCCTGAAGCTTATGTTATCAACACTGTCAACAAGAAAAATATCAGGTTTAGCAAGAGTAATTAAAACAAAATTATCTGAGTTCCAAAGAAAATTATTTTAATTTTTAAAACTGGAAGTGAGACGACAGTATACTAGCACTCATCAATATCTAATATATGGAAATAACTAGAGACTTTAAGTGACTTGCCATGAGGAGATAATAAAATAAGACAAATACAGAATACTACTTGTCAATGAAAATAGAGATGGGGCTCATAAAAGCAAAGACATTTCTATGTCATAAGGTCTTCCTCTCCAGGATTTCTTTCAGTATCTCACCCCCTCCCTACTAATCATCTATGTTCCCTCCTTATTTACCTTCACCAGTACCTATAAACCCTAGAAGATGAGTAGCATGAAAAGATAAGTGCAATAGGGATAGCTGGGGATGCTGTAAAGAGGTGAGAATTGGTAATGAATTCTATCAGGAGGACCACAATTGGGAACAAAGAAGCTAGAGCGAGGAGAGTTAGGTCAGGGGAAGAATATCTCTCACAAGGAGCTAATAGAAATATTTTTGCCTAATTCTTCCACAGAACTAGATGTCTCCAGATACAGTTCAGAACAAAGTAAGTACTTATACCCATGGGGAAAAAAGAAATACAATAAGCATTTATAGATTTTTCATAAAGCAGGAACAAAATCTGTCTATGTTTACCACTAGGTTTCCTGCACCTGGTAGAGTACATCATTTCATGAGTTGAACTTCTAAATCATTAAGAGCAATCTACCAGAGCTTTCTTATAGCACTGAATGCCAAACTTTGTTGAGAAGTAGGCAGGTGTGATTAATAGTAAATGGGCCTACATGATTCTGAGTTTCCTTTCAGAGGGCAGTAACACAGATACCAAGCCTTGGAAATAGCACTGGAGTAGATGGTTCAGTGGAAGGTCTAAATCTGTAGTGAAGAGGATCTCATTAAAATAAGTAGGTAGAAGAATCTAATGTAGCCATTATGCACAATCCATAATTTCTACAAAGTAAATTAATTCACATCATTATTCACCTTTGGAAACTTATGTTTACATAAACTCTCAGAATCTTAAATAAAGCCCCACTAATAATCAAGAATCAAAATCATGGAACTCTCCTTTTTCCCTAGGTACTGGGCTTCTAGACTATGAGGATGATTCAGGTAACTAGATTACAAATTACCAGAGAACTGATGAAAGGATTTATTTTTTATAAACAAAGGACTGATCCACCTTTGAGAATGATTTTTTAAAACAGCACATCTTTTGCTGTTATATATCCAACTGCTTATCAATCTCTCTATAGATGTGCATATGCAAATACAAAAGAACTGTGCATTCTCAGAAAATGAAAATATTTTTCCTTCTGAAGACCATTGAAATTGTTTAATTCCAGCTTCATTTTATCCCCAAGATCTTAGAAAAGTTCTTTAGAATCTCCCTGAAATAGTTTCTTAGATGTTTAAAATGGAGATAAAACATATAATTTATGAATTGTTGTGAAGATTAAATAAAACAGTACATATGAAAAGAAGTTATGCTCTGTGTATGTATAATATGTCAAAATACACTCTATTGTCATGTATAAATAAAAAGAACAAATAATTTTTTTAAAAAAGAAAAGACATTTGGAAGCCATACAACAAAAGAGGAAAAAACATATTATTTCCACTTTGGAAGAGTAAATTAATGCTCACAAGGTTCATATTTACCCAAGTTAAACTAACTACAGAAGGAGCTGGATACTGTGCTCAGGTTTTGTGACTCTGAATCTGGTACTCATATTCTAACACCATACTACCCTCCCCACTTGACTTAAGGCCAAGAAAAGGTCCATTTTATACTAAATTTCAATATTTACTACTATTAAAATAGTTACAAATTGTCCCTCAAATCAGAACATGTGCTCTGATATGAATATAGGATGATAAAGTTTATTTGAAATGAAACTTCTTCAGAAATTTGATGGTTATAAAGGGAACTCCAAGGCACTAGTATTTTTCAGGGACTCACACTTACCACTAATTTCAATGTACCATTAATGTCCTTAACTCTCACAACTCAACATTCACTGTTTTTTCTCAAAATCTACTCAGGAGGGCTGCCTACATATGTACCCTCTGCTCTTTATCTGACCACTTCTATCTTCACAACTCATCAACAGCCATTAGAGCGCCTCTCATTCCTGATTGAAGCCACTGAATTAAACTAGAACTAACTAGAACGATGGTTTCTGAGGTTGTGAACCTGAAAACACACACACACACACACACACATACACACAAGTGTATGATTCTGTCCATGCTCATACTTGGACTTATGGTCCATTCTCTCCTTTTCGTCTCCACGATTCATCTATCATGAACAAAAAAGTGGAGGAGCAAAGGATTTCCTTTATAAAATGCAACCAAAAAAATGGGAATATTTGGTAAAGTAGCAAATCCCTTTGTTAGATATAGACTGATGGTAAATTTATTTCCTGGTCAGCTATTGGTAAAATAAATTATTTTTTTTTTCTTTCCCAAAAGGTTCTTACTCTAAGAGAACTAAAAAAGGAAAAGGTAAACAGATTCTCATCTAATAAGAAAGCCATGTAATTATACCTCTCTAGGTAGAATCTCAGTATGCTTTTTTTTATCTTCTTTTAGGATCCCGACATTCATATTCAACAGAAAGTGGTAAATAAATTAGATATTGAATTGGCTAATAAATTATTACATATCAGTTTATAAGAAACTAAGAATCTCATTTTTTTCTTTAATCCTCTAGACTTTTCAAATGGTGATCGAGGTAAGTATATTTCTTACCACAATATAAGGGGCAGTATAATCTATTAGTCATATTTTATTCACTGTCACAGAATATCTGTGAAAAATAGTTCAACCACAAGAATGGGATCAAATATGTAATGGGTTACACTCCATATAAGTATAATATGTCAAAATACACCCAACTGTCATGTGTATCTAAAAACAACAAATAAAAAGAGGAGGAAAATTATTTTGGCTCATGGTTTCAGAGATTTCAGTCCATGGTTTCTTAGTCTAGTCAGCCTAAGACTTGTGGTAAGGCAGTATATTGTGGTGGAAGTGCATAGCAGAGACAGCTATTTCACCTCGTGGCAGATGGGAATCAGAGAGAGCTAAATTTTATAAGAAAATCCCTTCCCCAAAACCCATTAAGCTATGGATTCATAAATGAATTAATCCATTCATGAGCTCAGAACCTTCATGATATGATCACCTCCAAAGAACCTACTTCTGAACATTGCTGCATTGAGGATCAAGCCTTCAACACATGAATTTTGGGATACATTTAAGATCCAAGTCATAGAATTCTTTCCCTGGTCCTCAAAGTCTCATGTCTATCTCACAGTGCAAAATTCACTTAATTCCTCTCCAAGAGTCACCAAACTCTTAACAGTTCTTGCATTTCTCAAAAATCAATCCACAGTCTACTTTGAATTCTGAGACTCAAGGCAAACTCTTAGATGAATGTCCCTGTAAAATCAAAAAGTAAGTTACAACTTCCAACATACCATGGCACAAGGTAAATATTCCCATTCCAATAGGAGTTCTAGGGGCATAGAAAGGAGGAATTGGACCAAAGTAAGACCAAAACTCAATGGGGCAAACATTAAATCCTGCAGTTGTATATTTGTCATCCAGGATACATGGCATGATGTAAGCTCCAAAGGGTTTGGACAATCCTGCCACTACAGCTTTGCTGGCTTCAATGCCCATGTCCTCTCTCTTGGCCTGGTGCTCTACTCACTGCCTGCAGATTCCCCTAGTAGGAAGTCTACACTCCTGACGTCTCCAACTTCCTGGGATCTCCATTGCAGTTTCAGCTTCATTCTCACAAATGTCATCCTCTTAGGAGCTTTTTTTCAGGAACATTAACTCTGCTGTATAGCCCCTGGCTTCCATGCTTCCTTGAGAAATCTCAGTGGAAGCTACCATGACCCCATAGCTTGTTCACTCTGAATGCCTACAAACCCAGCACCATGTAAATGAAGCCAAGGTCTGCTTCTAGTGAGAGCAGATTTTAGAATCCCTTAGACCACAGCTGACCTCTGATGGTCTGGATGGCTGAGCATAAGAAAATATATCTAGGGTATTAAATTTCCTAAGCAGCTGTGTGCAAGCATGGTACCTGGTGCTCTCTTTTCAAAGCAAATTCTTTTAATTGAGTTTACACTTTTATGACATTGATCCTGCAATGAATGGAATCTAGCAGATATTCGAAATGCCCTCAGGGCATCTTTCCTCATGTCCCAGGCTGAAGTACTTGGTACTAGGCTCTTTAGCAACAACCTCCTTGGCTGAAAGTGCACATGCACTTTTTTTTTCTGGCCCAGCTGCAAGTTTTTCATATCTTTCGGCTCTGATTTGTTTATTTATTTATTTATTTATTTTTAATCTAGATAAAAGCAGCCAGCAACATCCATGCCACAGCCAGAATATTCTGCTGCTGTGAAATTTCCTCTACCAGATTAGTTCCTCATCTTTAAACTTAGTCTCTCAAAGTCTCAGGGCATGGACAAAATGTAGAGAAGGTTTTTTCTTTTTTTGCCAGAATGTAACATGAATGAACTTTAGTTCAACTTCCAGTAGAGTCCTCACCTCCATCTGAAACCTCAACAACACAGCCTTTACTGTCCAGGTTTCTACCAGCATTCTGGTTTTGTGAAATCCCACCAGAATCACACATTAAGCTCTGCTTATAGAATTCTCAGCTTTTTTTCTAGCCTGCTTCTTCACTTTTCCAAATGTCCTCCAAACAAGTTCCAAAGGCTTCTGAACTACAAGATAATGTATAATGATAGCAATGACCTCATTTATTGGTACCAATTTTATGTGTTAGTCACCTTTCTGTTGTTGGAAAAAATATTCAAAAAAATAACTTAAAATGAGAAAGATTTATTTTGGCTTATGGTTTAATAGGTTTCAGTACATTATTGCTTAGCCTCATTGGTTTTAGGCCTGTGACAAGGCAGTACATCATGGTGGAAGAACATGGCAGAGGAAAGCTGCTCATCTCATAGGAACCTAGAAGCAAAGAAAGCTCAATTTTAAAACAAGGCTCTTTCCTAAAACTCATTAAGCATAATAACACAAATGGTTAAATCCTCTTAAGGTCAGCGCCCTCATGATCCAATCACCTCCCAATAGCCAAAGCTCTGAATACTGCTGCATTGAGGACTAACCCTTCAATATATGGGCTTTTGTGGAGTGTTGAGGATACAAATTATAATACCTACCAAGATTAAAAAGATAAGAAATCAAATTAGAATAACAAATATTTTGATAGGTACCTTTTTATTCAGTGCTATCCAATTCCTCTCCTAGTCACCTCCTGATCAGTTAGAAAATAATCAGAGACAGTAACATCAACAAGGTTGTCGAATAGGATTTTGTACTTTCAATACTCCCAAATCATAGGTAGCTTTGTAGTATATTTTGGGCAGTTAGGTGCTCTCACTTTTCCTTTTGGGAGAAATAATGGCCCCATGGGGATTCTCCTGGCTTTTCATAGCCACTCAGCTGTACAGATCATTTCTCTAGCATCCTACCTAGAATACACAGGTGATCTGTACAGCTGAGTGGCTATGAAAAGCTGAGAGCAGGAAAGAAAGGCTACAGAACCTATTAGCTACTCTACAGACCCCATCAGGAAGCTTTACCCATGAAGCACTAGAGATACCTTCAACGTCCAAAACAGGCCCTCCAAAAGTTTCACCTCACCTAACTGCCCAAGATTGCTTGCCAACTCCTGAAATTCACATAGAACCACAAAAGATCTTGAATAGCCAAAATTATCTTGACAAGAAAAAAAAAAAACTGGAAGCATCACATTATCTGACTTCAAAATATACTACAAAGCTACAGCAATCAAAGCAGTATGATACTGGCATAAAATCAGGCATAAAGACCAAAGGAACATAATAAAAATCCCAGAAACAAACCCACACATGCATACAGTCAGCTAATTTTCAACACACAATAGGGAAATGATAGTATCTGTAATAAATGGTGTTGGGAAATCTGGATATCCATATACAAAAATAACAAAAAAGAGAAGTTGGTCCTTATCTACAACATACACAAAAATAACCCAAAATGCAAAGAGAGTAGAATGAATCAGACATAATTTTCCTATGTTAATATATAAATATACAATCAGTGAAACTGTACATCATGTACAACCACAAGAATGGGATCCAAATCAAACTAAGTTATACTCCATGTATGTATAATGTGTCAAAATACACTCTACGTCATGTATATCTAAAAAGAACAAAAATAACTAAAAATGCTTAAAAACTTAAATGTATGTTTTGAAACTTTCAATTACTATAAGAAAATGGGGGAAATTCTCATTGACATTGGTCTTGGCAATGATTCTTTGGATATGACACCCAAAGCACAGCAATGCAAGCAAAAATAAACAAGTTTCTACAAGGTAAAGGGATCACCAAAATGAGAAGTCAATCCTCAGATGGAAGAAAATATTTACAAATTGTGTATCTGATAAGGGGTTAATATCCAAAATTTAACAAGGAACATATATAATTTCATAGCAAAAAAAATCTGACTTTAAAATGAGCACAGGACTTAAATAAAAATTTTTCTAAAGAATACATAGAAATTACCAACTCATACATATAAAGGGTGCCCTACATCACTAATCATCAAGAAAATTCAAATCTAAACCATAAAATTGTCACCTTACACCTGGCAAAATGTTTTCAAAATGTCAAGAGATAACATTTTGGCAAGGATGTGATGAAAATGGAAACCTGTACACTGTTGGAAATACAAATCCATACAGCCACTACATAAAGTAATACAGTGGTTCTTCAAAAAAATAACTAAAAATAGGACTATGGCATGATTCAACAATGCCACTTCTGGGTATATAGCCAAAGAAATAAAATAATTATCTTAAAGAGATATTTGTATTCCCATGATCATTGCAGCATTATTCACTTAGGCTGGAAACAACTCAAATACCCATCAACTGATAAAAAGAATAAATAAATAAAAGAATAAAAGAGGGATATTATTCAGCTTCAAGAAAAGGAAAACTTGTCATTTGCTACCCACATGAATGAAAATGGAAGACTTTGTGCTAAATGAATTTAACAGACACCAAAAGACAAGCACTGCATGGATTCTCATACATGTGAAATCTTTAAAACTCAAACTCATGGAAACAGAGCAGATGAAGGAACAGACAGACATTGACAAAGGAACAAACTTGCAGTTATAAGATTAAAAATGCTAGTAGACCCAATGTATAGAATGATAACTATAGTTCATAATAATGTATTACATACTCAAAATTTATTAAGAGAATATATTTAGGTATTCTCATGAAAAGAAAAAGGTAAATATGTAAAGTGATAGACATATTAAGTAACTTGATTGTGGCATTCATTTCAAATGTATATGAAAATATCACATTTTATAACACATTATGAATATCTACAATTCTGTGTGAATTCTACCCTAATAATGGTAAAAAGCAAAGAAGTAATCTAGAGTACTCACAGAAAATTTATCATACAAATGCTAACCACTCAATTTTTCTTTCTTAATATAAATGTTAAGATATGGAGGAATAAATCCTTGAAAATTTATCACATTATGGCATGACTTGGGCAATAAAATTCAGCACAAAGAACTATGGCTATTATCTCAAGTTGCCATTTACATCTCCTGTTTCTTGGGAAAAAAATTTCAAGTAATAGTTCATCTTAGAACATATTTGACCAGTGCAAGAATCTACCTCAAGGTGAGGAATTTAAATATTCATAGATAAGCAAAATAAAACTACCCACAATAGGAAGGGAAGAGAATCAATGTACTCAGAACCTACTATGTTCTTGCTAGTCACTCTAATGGCCTTTTTCATTTTATTCTGTTTTATAACTACAAACAACCATGATAGCTGCACATAGATGAAATATACAAAAATCCCTCCTTGGCTCTCCAAGGCCTCCATTAGCCTTGGAGTTGCATGTCAAGAAAAGGTGCTTTCATCCTCGTTTATGCAGCCCCACACCAGGGACACTTGTTGAGGATTTCAGTTGTCATAATCCTTTGTGCCATCAACACTTATATAATCATAATACTGTGGTTTTAAAGATATATTAAAGGCATCTTATGCTTACATACAAAAGCCAGGTTCTGATCCCTTCTATACACAGGTACTGACACCTATACTCACCCAACTGCTTACTCCGTCTATCTTGGAGTCATCTTTAACTCTTTTCTCTCATTCTCTTCATACAACTCACCAGCAAATGCTATCACTGATTCTTTCAAATGTTATTTCAAATCAGATCATTTTTCACAATCATAAAAATCTCAGTCCAGGCACCAATATCTCTTACATGTACTACTACTCCAACTGCCTCCTACCTGACTCTTGCTTTTCCTTTTCCCCTCTTTTATAGTCTACTCTCCTCAATACGGTCAGGGAGATTCTTAATAAGCAATTTTAAGTAAATAAATTAAGTAAATAAATTACTTCATTATACATTTGTATCCCTAACTTACAGAAGAGCAACTTACGCATGAGAAATGTTAATTACTTGCCCAAAGCTACAGACCTTGCAAATGACTCAATTTGGATATAAACTTAAAATTGTTACTCCAAATTTCATGTAGAGAGTATATTTTTATAGAATTTACCAATATCTTAATTACTAATTCCTGGTTGTGGATGTTTCCATTTTAATTCCGCTTTAATCAGTAAGCATTTTATTATTATCTGAATAAGCCAAAATTTAAAATTCGTAAAGCCAAATGACTGTTTCACTGACTTTCTAGTCACCTCCATGGTAACTCTAAAAATCTTTATCATCCTAAGTTTTCCAAGTTCTACTATTCTCCTTTATCATGGAAATAGAAGTTTGCTGGTCAAACAAACTATGAAAGTCTTCTGGAAGGAAAATATTCACTAAGGCTTTTATGTTAGTTTAGGTACATGAAATTTAAAGTGTAGTTGAATTTAGAGATATCAAAAACATACTAAGGTTGTGATAATTCAAAAATCCTGAAATTTAACTGAATTTTTTCTTAACATTAACTTTATAACAGATATAAGTATAGCACAAAAAAGGTCTATAACAAATTTCAAGCAGAGAACATAAAAGTATCCAGCAGCTAATATTTTCCATTTTTTAAATCCCCATAAAATTAAGAAAAATGAGTAACAATATAAAACAGAATGTTTCATGTCTTTTGAACTTAATTTCCACCATAACAACAACTAAATATAAAAGGAAACACACTCATTTTCAGAAAAGGAATTGAGAAAAAATAAAAGCTGTCTAGGTACATCTTTAACTATTCTTTAGTAAACTATCAAATGATAGTGCCATGCAACATAATTTAAATAACTACAGTACCAATATTACTATTTATTTTTATGCTTTCATGTGATAATATGCTAGTTTTGTATAATTTGCTTTGTCTGTAGATCTTTTAGAAATTCTGTCCCCATGACATCATTAAGAAACAAGTTTTAAATCAGAACACACATCCAATCACAATGAATATACGCACATGTATTTGTTAAAAATTTGTCATGTTTTCAATTAACTTGAATTTTTGATCAACTGAGTATTTTACCATCCCTTCTCTTTATCTGGCCTCAATTTATAGCTATAGATATTCTATAGCTATAAATATTTATAGCTATATATATTTTATATATTATAGCTATATATATTCTATATATTTATAGCTGTATATATTCAATTTATAGCTATATATATTCTATATATTATTCTGTTTTAATGTTCCCATGCATAGTTCATTTCTTCCCACTACATACATTGACTTTGACCTTTGCCTGCTTTTTTATTTAACTCATAAATTAAGCCTCCAGTTTCTAGCCCACCTGATATTTGAGAATGCAGTAATTCTCCGGATGCCAAAATTACAGAAATAGAAAACACAAACTGATTTTTTATTTATGGTGGTGTTGTTCATTTTTTTGTTATTGGTTTGTGGGTGTGTGTTTTCAGGGGGCTCCAAAGGAGACTGCAGTAAGTATTCTCATGTTTCTCAATAAAAATTTGATTCTTATTAGTAATACTTCCCTAATTTGTAAATGTTTTCAGGAATAGGAAATCCTTTCAGAACCATATGAAAACTTAATGAACTCTCCTAAAGTTGATTTAGAATTATCTGTCAGTAACAAGTTTCCAAATTATCTAGGATGAAAGAAAACAGGGGAAATAATAAATAAGAAAAAAGGAGGAAAGATAAGAAAAAAACATTGGAGAAGGAGAGAGGGAAAGATGAGGACAAGGAAAGACATAAGCCACAAAGTTTTATAGGAACAGGGCCTGTTTACTAAATTGGGAACCCTTTTTAGAAATTGAAGAGAGAGAGAGACAGCTGGTGGGAATGGCCTGCAAATCCCCAGATCTGGTCAATAATGCCTTCCTGGGACTGGACTTCAATTCCTGAAAAGGGGGTGACAATGAATGAAGCTGATATGCAAAGGTTAGTTATCCAAATTCTGATGATTCACTCATATTTTCCTGTTTATGTATTTTAGCACAATCATCGGCCAACTCCTCAGCTAAGTTTTTAGTGGCTTTCTATCAATTCTACTATCACCTGGTTTGCAGGTTGATTCTGGTTTGTTTGTTTGTTTGTTTTTCTTTCAAAGAAATTTTAAAAATAAAGTACAAAAATAATTAACACTTGTATATCCATACCCTCAAGCATGACAATTGATATTTTGTCCTATTTCTCAAGTTATAGGCCATGTTGAAATCTCTTTGATTTCCATCACTAGACCCAGTCCACTGTCCTCTTCCTAAAGATTTCTAAATAAATTATAAATCTTTAAAGTCTAATTTTATATATTTATGTAATCTCTATCACTGAATGAAATACAGTATTTTTGTTATTTTTAGATTTTTTACTGAAATATATCATTCTGAAGGTGTCATTACAACTTGAATTTTCCCCCCCAAATGTAATATTGAAATATATAGAAACTCAGGTCATACACTTTTTTGAATAATATTTCAATAATATTTATGAATATATAGCATGTTTTCTCTGATTTCCCCTACCAATGCATTCTCAGTGATTCCTATGTCTGGCATCACAAATAATACTGCAAAGGTTGTCCTTAAGTAATTGGAAAACAGTTTATTCAAGGTATATACCCTGAAATAGAATATTTCCCTGTATTAATAACAATTCCAGATTTTTTCATACTTCTATATTATTGCCATTTGAGTTAAGTACAAAACTTTAAAAATTTTCACTAACCTAATCACTACTGAAATCTCATAGTTTACTAGCTACTTAGGCTTCACCTTATATATAATATGCTTATATATAATAAGCTTGCCTATTGTGAATTGATCTGCTATAAACACTGATGTGGCTCTGCCACTGTAGTATGCTAATTTTAAGTCCTTTGTCTGTAAGCTGGGGAGTGGGATAACTGGGTCAAATGGTGGTTTCATTCCAAGTTTCTTGAGGAATACCCATACTGCTTTCCAGAGTGGTTGCACCAGTTTACAGTCCCACCAGCAATGTATGAGCATACCTTTTTCCCTCATCCTTGCTAACATTTTAGTTACTTGTTTTTTTGATAATTGCCATTATGACTGGAGTGAGATGAAATCTCAGTGTAGTTTTAATTTGCATTTCTCTAATTTCTAGAGATGTTGAACATTTTTTCTTATATTTTTGACCACTTGTATTTCCTTTTCTGTAAAGTGCATGTTCACTTCCTTTACCCATTTATTTATTGGGTTATTTGAGATATTTTGGTGCTAAATATTTTTTTAGTTCATTGTATATCCTGGAGACTAATGCTCTGAGGTGCAGATGGCAAAGATTTTCTCCCATTCTGTAGGCTCTCTGTTCATGTTCTTGATTGTTTCCTTTGCTGTGAAGAAGCTTTTTAATTTAATAACATCCCATTTATTCTTGATTTTACTTCTTCACTATTTTTTATTTTTTTCGTTGTAGGTGGACACAATAACTTTGGGGAGCTTTTTGTGATTTTTTAAATTTTTATTTATTTTTATGTGTTGCTGTGTATCTAACCCAGTGCCTCATACATGCCAAGCAAGTGCTCTACCCCTGAGCCACGACCCCAGCCCCTTGATTTTACTTCTTGTGCTTTCAGAGTCTTATTGAAAAAGTCTGTTCCTAAGCTGATATGATGGAAAGTTGGGCCTACTTTTTGTTCTAATACATGCAGTGTTTCTGGTCTAATGCCAAGGTCCTTGGTCCACTTTGAGTTGAGTTTGTGCAAGATGAGACATAGGGGTTCAATTTCAATCTACTACATATGGATTTCCAGTTTTCCCAGAACCATTTGTTGAAGAGGCTATCTTTTCTCCAATGTATGTTTATGGCACCTTTGTCTAGTATGAGATAACTGTGTTTATGTGGGTTTGTATTTATGTCTTCTATTTTGTGTCATTGGTCTTCAGTTCTATTTTTGTGCTAACACCATGCTGCTTTTGTTACTACAGCTCAGTAGTATAATTTAAGGTCTGATATTGTGATGCCTCCTGCTTCATTTTTCTTGCTGAGGATTGTTTTGGCTATTCTGGGGGTCTTGTTTTTCTGAATAAATGTAATGACTGCTTTTTCTATTTCTATAAAGACCTTCATTGGAATTATAATGGGAATTTTATTATATATGTATAGTGTTTTTGATATTATGCCATTTTGACAATATTAATTCTGGATATCCAAGAACATGGGATCTTTCCATCATCTAAGGTCTTCAATTTTCTTCTTTACTCTTCTGTAGAGTTCATTGTAAAGGTCTTTCATCTATTTTGTTAGATTGATTCCCAAATATTTTTTGAGGCTATTGTGAATGGAATAGTTTTCCTAATTTCCCTTTCAGTTGATTCATCATTGGTGTATAGGAACACAATTGATTTATGCATGTTAATTTTATATCCTGATACTTTTCCTGAATTCATTTGTGAGCTCAGGAAGCTTTTTGGTGAATTTTTTTGGAGGGTCTTCTAAATGTAGAATCATGTCACAGGCAAATAGGCATAGTTTGAGCTCTCTTTTTCCTACTCATATCCTTTTAATTTCTTTCTTTTGTTGAACTACTCTGGCTAGAGTTTCAAGGATGATGTTAAATAGAAGTGGTGAAAGAGGGCATCTCTGCCTTGTTCCAGTTTTTGGAGGGAGTGCTCCAATTTTTCTCCATTTAGAATAATGTTGGTCTTGGGTTTAGCAAATATAGCTTTTACAGTGTTGAGGTATGTTCCTACTATCCCTAGTTTTTATAGTGTTTTGAGTATGAATGGATGCTAAATTTTGTCAAATGCTTTTTAGGCATCTATTAAGATAGTCATATAACTCTTGAGTCTTTAAGTCTATTGATGCTATGAATTACACTTATTGATTTTTTTATGCTGAACCAAACTTGCATCCCTGAGATGAACCCCACTTGATCATGGTTCACTATCTTTTCTTTTTATTTTATTAAACTATTTATATATCCCAATATGTTATATATGATGGCACAGTGCAATTCATTTTATATTACACATATATAACACAATTTTTCAAGTCTGGTTGTACACAAAGTATTTTCACACCATTTGTGTCTTCACTTGAGTATTTAGGGTAATGATGTCTAACTCGTTCCACTATCTTCCCTAACCCCCATTTCCTCCTCCCCTTTCCTCCCCTTTGCCCTATTTAAAGTTCCTCCATTCCTCCCATGCTACCCATCTCATTGCCATTATGAGACAGCATCTTCAAATCAAAGAATCCATTTGACTTTTGGTTTTGAGGGATTGGTTAACTTCACTTAGCCTTATATTCTCCAACTCCATCCATTTACCTGCAAATGCCATGATTTTATTCTCCTTTCATGCTGAGTAATATTCCATTGTGTATACATACCAAAATTTCCCTTTCAACTCATCTACTGAAGAGCATGTAGGTTGGTTCCACAATTTAGCTATTGTGAATTGTCCTGCTGTAAACATTGATGTGGCGGTGTCCCTGTAGTATGCTGTTTTTAAGTCCTTTGGGAATAAACCAAGGAGTGAGATATCTGGGTCAAATGTGGTTCCATTCCAAGTTTTCCAAGGAATCTCCACACTGCTTTCCATATTGGCTGCACCAACTTGTAGCCCAACCAGCAACTAATGAGTGTGCCTCTTTCCCCACATGGTTGCCAAAATTTATTGTTGTTTGTATTCTTAATAGATGCCATGCTGCCTGGAGTGAGATAAAATATTAGAGTAGTTTTTATTTGCATTTCTCTAATTGCTAGAGATGGTGAACACTTTTTCATATATTTCTTGATTGATTGTATATCCTTTTCTGAGAATTGTCTGTTCATTTCCTTGGCCCATTTATTGGTTGGTTTATTTTTGTTTGTTTGTTTGTTTGTTTGTTTGTTTTAGTGTTAAGGTTTTTGAGGGTGCACTACCTTTTTAATATGCTTTTGTAGGCAATTTTCCAGGATTTTATTAATAATTTTTGCATCTATGTTTATCAAGGATATTGGTATGAAGTATTCTTTCCTTAGTGTGTCTTTGTCTGGTTGGTATCAGGATGATATCAGCTTCATAAATAAGTTTGAAAGGGTTGCCTTATTTTCTATTTCACAGAATAACTTGAGGAGGATTGGTGTAACTTCTTCTTTGAAGGTCTGATAGAACTCAGCTGAGCATCCATCTGGCTCTGGGCTTTCTTTGGTGGTAGGCTTTTGATGGCGTTTTCAATTTCAATTTTCAATTGATCTGTTTATTTTTCATGTCTTTCTGGTTCAATGTGGGTAGGTCATATGTCTCTAGAAATTTGTCAATATCAACATGAGTCTCTATTTTGTTGAGAATAGATTTTCAAAGCAGTTTCTGATTATTGTCTGTATTTCAATGGTGTCCATAATGATATTTCCTTTTTCATCATGAATTTTAGTGATTTGAATTCTCTTTTTCTTTATTAGCTTGGCTTAATGGTTTATCAATTGTATTTATTTTTTCAAAGAATCAGCATTTCGTTTCATCTATTTTTAAAATTTTTCTTTGTCTCAATATCATTGATTTTTACTCTGATTTTAATTATTTCCTCTCTTCTGTTGCTTTTAATATTGATTTATTTTTATTTTTCTAGGGCTTTGAGATGTAATTTTAGATTATTCACTTGGTGATGTTATATTCTTTTAAAGAATGCACTCAGTGCAAAGAACTTTCATCTTAGAACTGCTTTCATAGTTTCCCAGAAATTTTGATAAGTTGTGTCATGATTCTCATTTACCTCTAAGTATTTTTTATTTCATCCTTGATTTCTTCTACTATCTATTGTCATTCAATAGTGTATATTTAGTCTTGAGGTGTTAGAGTATCTTTTATTTTTTTGTTTGTTTTATCATTGATTTCTAATTTCATTTCATTATGAGCTGATGGAATGAAAGGTATTTCCTCTATTTTTTTTTTTTTTTTGTATTTGCCAAGACTTGCTTGGTGGCCTAAGGAGAAAATTTTGTGTACTGCTGAGAAGAAAGTGCATTCACTCATTGATGGATGAAATATTATATATGTCTGCAAAATCTAAATAATTAATTGTATTCATTAGTTCTGTAGCTTCTTTTAAGCCAGACATAATACATGATTATGTACTGTTTTTACTGATGGAAATTGCTGATCCCACTATCTCTACATATCGTACCAACCAACAATAGATATCAAAATAGTATACTGCCATATATTGTTTGCATGCATTGTTGCTATTATTGGGCTCCCCCCTCTATCTGTGAGACATTAGTAACATAAAAGGACACTATAAACCCACAAGATAGAAACTCGACTGCATCAGATCCATTCATATAGATAGGTAGATATATGAACAACATGAAAAAGCAAGGGAACAAACCATCCCACAAAACCCAGATCACATCAACAGTAGACCCCATTGACAGAACAGGGGAGGAATTGTGAGGGATCGAATTCAGAAATTTTATGGTTAAACTTATCTAGATGGTGTAAGAAATGAAATCAAAGAGAAAATACAACAAGTGAAAAATTATTTCAATAAGGAGATAGAGATCCTGAAGAAGAATCAATGAGAAATCCTCAAGAATGGAGGAATAAATAAACCAAATTAAAAATTCAATTGAAAGTATGACCAATAGACTAGATCACTTGAAAGATGGAGTTTCAGGTAATGAAGACAAAATATATAATCTAGAAAATAAAGTTGACCATAGGGAAAAGATGTTCAGAGACCATGAACAGAACTTCCAAGAAATGTGGGATAGCATGAAAAGACCAAATTTAAGATTTATCAGGATAGATAAAGGCTCAGAGATACAAACCAAAGGAATGCACAATATTTTCAATGAAATAATATCAGAAAATTTCCCAAACCTTAGGATAAAATGGGAAACCAAATTCAAAAAGCTCACATGACCACAGATGTACAAAATTACAACAGATCCACACCAAGGCACATTAAAATGCCTAATATACAGAATAAGAACAGAATTTTAAAGGCTGCCAAAGAAGAGTGACAGGTAATACTTAGAGGAAAATCAATCTGAATTTCAGCTCATGTCTCAAACCAGACCTTCAAAACTAGGAGGTTTTAGAATAATATATACCAAACTCTGAATGAAAATGGATGCCAGCCAAGAATGGTATACCCAGCAAAATTAAGCTTCATATTTGAAGATGAAATAAAGAAACCTCCCATGATAAACAAATCTAAAAGAATTCACACTAGAAAGCCTGCTCCACAAAGCATACTCAATAAAATTTTTCATGAAGAAGAATTGAAAAACAAAAATGTAAACCAGCAAAGGAAAGAGCTACATTAGAAGAATAATCAAAGGAGAAACTAATTAAAATTAAAAATCACAAACAAATCAAAATGACAGAGAATAAAAATCATATCAATAATAGCATTGAATGTAAATGACCTAAACTCATTAATCAAAAGACATAAAATGGCAGATTGGATTTAAAAACAAGACCCAACAACATGCTGTCCCCAAGAGACTCACCTCACAGGCAAAGACATCTACAGATGGAAGGTAAAAAAATGGGGAAAAAACATCATTCACATGAATCTCATAAGCAAGGGTTTCTATCATATCAAAGTGGGCTTCAAGCCAAAGTGAATCAAAATGGACCAAGAAGGTCATTTCATACTGCTTAAGGGAATTATGTGGCAACAATACATAACAATCATAAACATTTATACCCCAAACAGTGAAGCACCTACTTATATCAAACAAATCCTTCTCAATTTCAAGAATCAAATTGACAACATCAAAATAATACTGAGTGACTTTAGCACACTTCTCTCATCACTAGATCCAGTGATCTTTTGTCTTTTAATGAACCATTATTACATTGCCTCCATTGCTAGAAGGTTTTTTAAATTTTGTTTTTTATGTTATTTTTTTTAAATTGATTTTATTTTTTTAAATACATGACAGCAGAATGCATTACAATTCTTATTAAACATATAGAGCACAATTTCTCACATCTTTCATTTATATAAAGTATGTTCACACCAATTCATGTCTTCATACCTGTACTTTGGATAATAATGATCATCACATTCCACCATCATTAGTTATCCCATGCTCCCTCCCTTCCCCTCCAACTCCTCTGCCATATCTAGAGTTTGTCTATTCCTCCCATGCTCCCTATCCCTATCCCACTATGTATCAGCCTCTTATATCAGAGAAAAATTCAGCATTTGAGTTTTTGGGATTGGCTAATTTCACTTAGCATTATCTTCTCCAACTGCATCCATTTACCTGCAAATGCCATGATTTTATTCACTTTTATTGCTGAGTAATATTCCATTGTGTATATAGGCCACATTTCTTTAATCCACTCATCTACTGAAGGGCATCTAGGTTGGCTCCACAGTTTAGCTATAGTGAATTGTGCTGATATAAACACTGATGTGGCTGTGTCCCTGTAGTATGCTGTTTTTAAGTCCTTTTGGTATAGAATGAGGAGAAGAATAGCTGGGTCAAATGGTGGTTCCATTCTCAGTTTTCCAAGGAATACTGCTTTCCGTATTGGCTACACCAATTTGCCATCCCACCAGCAATGTGTGAGTGTGCCTTTTCCCCCCACATCCTCACCAACACTTATTGTTGTTTGTCTTCATAATAGCTGACATTCTGACTGGAGTGAGATGATATCTTAGAGTAGTTTTGATATTTTTAGCTATACATGACAGTACAGTCTATTTTGACATATTTACAAAAACATGGTCTATATCTTATTTTAATTAGGATCCCAGTCTTGTAGTTGTACATGATGTTAAGATTCACTGTGCTGTATTTATATATGTAATAGAAAATTTATGTCAGGTTTGTTTCAATGTCTTTCCTTTCCTCTCCTCCCTCCCTTCCCTTCATCCCCCTTTGTCTAAACCACTCCCCACCACCACCTTGTTGTATGTTAGCCTCCACATATCAGAGAGACCATTCAACCTTTGGACACTAGGGACTATATTATTTCACACAGCATGATACTCTGCTCATCCTTCCATTTACCAGCAAATATGATAAAAATTATTCTTCTTTATGGCTGAGTGATATTCCATTGGGTATATATACCACATTTCCTTTATCTCTTCATCTGTTAAAGGACACCTAGGTTGGTTCCTTAGCTTAGCTATGGTGAAATCTGCCACTATAAACATTGATGTGGCTGTGTCATTGTAGTATGCTGATATTTAAATATTTGGGGTATATTCTGAGTAATGAGAAATTGGATCAGATGGTGATTCCATTCCTAGATTTTTTAGGAACCTCTATACTGCTTTCCAGAGTGGTTGCACCAGTTTGCAGTCCCACCATCAATGTATAAGTGTACATCCTCACATCTTCACCAACATTTATTGTTACTTGTATTCTTGATAATTGCCATTCTGACTGGAGTGAGGTACAATCTCAGTGTCATTCTATTTTGTATTTCTCTAATTTCTAGAGATGTTGAGCATTTTTTCCATATTATTGCTAGAGGTTTATTACTACATTTATTATAAGGAATGGTTTGTAATTTTGTTGTTTTTCAGAACTACTTTTACTATTTGGGGGCATTTACTCTTGCCCAAGAATTTCAGAACTTCTCATATCCTATAAAATCACCTTGGGATTTCACTGGAATTTCATTATATGTAAACTATTTTACAAATGTGCATCAATATGGTAACCTGTTATTCAAATTTTCTTATATATGCTTCAGAAATGTAATATAATTTTATTCAGAAAGTTCTGGCATATCTTTTCTTAGATTAATTCCTATGCATATAGTTGGGGGTTGTGTGGTATTTTTTTGTTTTGTTTTGGTCCTGCAGATTGAATTTAGGGCCCCAAACATACCACTAAGCAACATCTCCATTTTGGTTTTTGTGTCTGTTGTGAATAATGTCTGTGTTTCTATTGGATATTACAAATAATTGTTGCTGGTATATGAGTTATATATTGTGTCTCTGAATATATATTTTGTATTTACCAACCTTGCTCTACAGATCTTGGAGTTCTAAAATATTTCAGATCTCTTGTATTCTTTATTCTTTTTTCCAATGCTTAAAAACATTTTCTTATAATTTCTTTTTGTTACTGTTCTCCCCTCCCCCCCCAAATATCCAGCACAATGCTAACACCAGCAGTAATCACAGACATCCTTCTTGGTGCCTAGCTTTAGCAACCTCTGGCTTCATCAGTGTCAGCTTTTTTCCTTTTGGCAGTTTCCTTTTATGGGGCCAAGGAAAGTCTTTCCTATTTCTGGTTAGCTAACAAAATCTCATCAAAAACAAGCACTGAATGAATTTTTAATCATTATTTTATATATTTACTTTCATAAAATTATTTCATGGTTTAAAAGTTTGTACTCGTATCTATGGACATTTTGTCTTATTGTTACCATTCACTCCAGAGATTTTTTTATTAATCTATTCAAAAGTCTATTTTGGCTTTATGGAACATCTACTTTTTAAATTATGTATTTCATTTGTTTCTGCTTTCATAATTGGTATGTTCTTCTCTTTACTTTACTCTTGTGCCTTTACCTTGCTTGCTATGTGAAAAACAGCCAATTTTAATTTTCTAGCATCAGTATTTAAATAACTTCTAAATGCTACTGAAACTCAACTCTACAAATTTGACATATAGTGTTTTTCTTGACCTTCAATTTAAATATTTCATATTTCCATCATGAATTTAACAAATAAATCATTTAAATCTGTTCTGGTTTAAAGTTTTATCTTTGTGATATTTATTATTTCAATTTTTGTTACTTTATGATACAAAAGTGCTATTTGTGTAATACAGATTCTTTTAAATGTGTTGAGATTTTTTAAACCTAGTAAGTGAACTTGAACAATTTTTATTGGTTGGGTTGGGAATTTTAGCCATAGATATACTTTTCAGTCCCAAATTATAAGCTATTTCATTTAAATGTGCTCTATTGTTATGTTTTTGCATGATACATTAGTTTCAGAGAAGTACATTTAAATTTAAAGCTACATTTGTCTCCTTTTGGTGTCTGATATCATTTTTTTTTAATATTGCCCTTATTTCCTTTGAATATTTTGATTATTTATTGTTATAGATAAACAAAATTGGTCTTTACTTTTATGTTTTGCCTTATATATTGATACAATATCCATCAATATCCTCATGAATATTTTTTGGCTTAAATTATACACTAGTATTAATATTGCTGCATCCTTTTGTTGCATCCTATTTGTTTTACTTGTTATTTGCCTGAGATTTATATATATATATATATATATATATATATATATATATATACACACACACACACACACACTCACACACAGACACTATATGTATGCGTGTGTATATGTGTGTCTCTGTGTGTGTATCTTAATATGATTTTTTTGTTTATTATAAACTGCTGTTATATTTTATCTAAATTCTTCCAATTTAAATTGTGTTTCCTATTTCTCAGGCTTTGTTGTTCTGGGATTTCTTTGTCTTCTTTATTGCCTTCTGCTATATTACTGAATTTCTTTGTTTCTTTTGTTTTTCTGGATTTTATTTATTCATATTTACAGTTGTAACATGCATACCATTTAATTTTTCTTTAAAATATCTAAAAATAATTAGTACTTTCTTCCAAGAATAGAAAATAACCTTTTGACAATCTCCTTTTAGACTATTTTCACATCTTATATGCTGTTTTATGATATCATTTATAAAAATAAAATAATTATTTACTTTTTATAGGTAATAAATATACGTATAAGAATATTAATTCTTCAGTATAGTTTGCTTTATTCTTTGCCTTTCCTATTTTGTTTTTTGTAATAATAAAATCCTATAGTGCTTCTTTAAGTCCTAAATATATGCAAATTTTTTTCTAATTTTTTTTTTTGGCTGAAAATAGCTTTACTACACTCTCAGTCTTAAATGACAGTTTAGCTGAATATAAAATTGACAATTACTTTCCTTCAGTGCTTTGAGGAATCATCCATTTTCTTTTACATTTATTACTGTTGACAAGAATCTACTCAGTAGTTTAACAGTTGTCACTAACTGAATGTTTATTAAGATTTTTCTCTTAACTCTTCTATGCATTTTAAAACTTGAAAAAAAACCCCCTAATATTGTGTCTAACTTTTCCAAGTAATTAGAGAATGTGAAATATCCATCTTGAGGGAAGCTTTGACTCTTTATCTTCTAGTAACAACTTCCTGATTTTGCTCTCCTGCTATTCATCTACCTAGGACACAGGTGATTTATGAAAAGTGGAAACTCTTTGTTGAAGCAGTTATGCAGTAATAATTTATGTAACAATGGATCTTTTAAGGTAAAAACAAGAAAGACAACTAAAAAGAAGGAGGGTAAGCAGAGAAGAAAAAGAGCAGCAGAATAAAAATGAAAAAAGACATAGAGTTAGAAAAATCTCTCAAGTTCTAAGAAACTAGCAGTCTCCCCAAATATTCTTATTCTCTAAAAAAAATAATAGATCTTATTCCATACTACTACAAGAGTATTACTTTGGGAAATATACCAAGTTCTGAAGTTTGTACCTGAAAGGTAATCCACAAATAGTTATCCAGCTGCTTATCACAGAGCAAGAAAGAGAGATATGACTCATTTTTGCCCTCTTTCCCACAACCCTGTAGCAATTCAATGCCCGTGGACCTGGGATATGTAGGAATCATTCTTGTTTTGTTGTTGTTTTCTTTTAGGACAGTCTGGAACAAGTATTGGTAAGTTCCTTTCCATTCCTTTAATTCTGAATGACATAGGGACATTTTCCTAAACTGTCCAATCTTATTCCAATGAAGAACAGAAACTTAAGCTTCACTTTTCTCCATTTTTTTTTATTTTACATAACCAGACACTTCAATAAACAGTCAAAAGTACAGAAAGTAAATCAAATTTTCCAATGACTTAAAATAATGGCATATCAGCAAGCAACAGACCAATCTCCAAAACTGCAGTGTGAAAATAGAATAAATAAAGAAGAGAGTAGAGAGTAAGAACAATGAGATGACAATAGAGATAATATAGTGTGAAAGAGAGTGTTACATGTCTCCTGAGAATTTCAAAGTTTTGAATTGCTGAGAGGAAAGTGCAGCCCCCCGTCCAAGGTGGAAATCAGGCTGGCAGCAGTGGATGAGATGCCTAATCCCCCATGTCCCTGAGCTGCAATGACACTCAGTATCTGGTGCTCCCAGGATCTACATGTTCCCATAATGACCCCACTCCAAAAAAGAGGAAGGAATAAGTAGCTCTTGAGCCACACAACCACAAGTCCTTTATTGTTTGTATTTATTTTTAAGAGAACAAAGGGGGGTAAGTTCCTCTCTTTTTTTCACATTATAATTCTGGTGAGTCACAGAGTTGGGAAACATTTTCCTAAATCTGACAAATTCTTGTTCCTCTTCTTCTCTTATCTATGAGAGCTTAGGAAAATAAAAAGGCCACTAATTAACAAAAGTATAGATGATTTAAATGGCTTTAGCCAGCAATACAAGTAATAGCAAAACAATATTATCTTTTTAAACTTAGAAATGAAAGAAAAGAGTGGGCTTTTAATTTGTTCTAATTAGTTACACATGACAGTAGAACACATTTTGAAGCATCATACATAAATGGAGTATAACTTCTCATTCTTCTGGTTATACATGATGTAGAATTGCCCCTGTCATGTAGTCATATATGTACATAGGGTAATAATGCCCAATTCATTCTACTATCCTTTTCCCATGTTTCCTCCCCTCTCTACACTCCCCTCTTCCTAACCCAAAATAACTCTATTCTTCCCTAGCCACCCCCCTCTTATTGTGAATTAACATCCACATACCAGAAAAAAACATTCAGCCTTTGATTTGGGGGGAATTGGCTCCTTTCACTTAGCATGATATTCTTCAGCTCCATCCATTTACTGGTAAATGCCATCATTTCATTCTTCCTTAAGGCTAAGGTAGTATTCCATTGTATATATATGCCACAATTCCTTTCTCCATTCATCTGTTGATGGGCACCTAGGTTGATTCCATAGTTTAGCTATTGTGAATCGAGCTGCTATAACTCAGTTGTAACTGCTATGGCTAAGACAATGTAACTAGGTTTAGGGTTTACCTGGAAACCAGAATAATTCCCCCATTAATACTGTAGGAATTAGCAATAATGTGAACATAATTAATGCCACTGAATTGTACACTTTAAAGTGATTAAAATGGCAACTTTTATGATATGTATATTTTTACCACAGTAATAAATAAACAAAGTAAAAAACAGAGAGAAATTAAAAGCAATAAAGAGTCCCAGGTCAGAGAGCAGAATAGCAGTATTCTTTACATGATTCTCTGACTGAGAAGAGTCAGGGTAACAAAGGAGAAACTGTACTCTAAGGATTAAAAATACAGAATGAGGTAACAGGAAAGCTAAATAGTGCAAAGCAAAAAGGCAACTCAGAGAAGATTATAAAGCAGTCTGCAAACCCAATCCTGGCTCCCCGGGTAGAGAAGAATTCACAAAACACAAGATAAACCTGGATATGAAAATAAAGAACCAGCAATGTAGCCACAGGGAAAAAACTCACCATTCGTGGAAGCTTTCAATTCAGTGTGGGGATCTGAGTTGAAAGTGACTCCTCCTGCAGAGTAGGCTAGCTTTGGAGAAGAAATTCATCACAGTGTTCACCATATCTCAATGNTTAAAAAAAAAAAAAAAAAAAAAAAAGATAGAAAAATCATGGGGATCTTCTGACTGTGTGGGAGATGGCCATGACAGACAGTTGTGGAGAGAAGGAAGGTCAGCCTCAGACCCACTGGGAAGCAATGAGCTCAGGTTGTGGACAGCACGGTAGTTGATGGCACCAACTTCTGTGATGAGAAAGGAGACCCATTGTGTGTGATTTACTGAGGGGGCCTAAGTTTGAGAGTGCCAAGACTGAGGGGGACAGATTGGCAGCTTCCCCACTCCAATACTCCGCGGTCTATTTGCTTCCCTCACTCTCTATGCATTGGGGAATAAACTCTGGCTTAATGTTTGCCACGCCCCCATTACAGAGATGGGGACCTCTGTAGTGAATGGGTACCTGCCCAGCCCACATGCTACACAACTAGCAGTGGCTCCCAGTTCACATTTAAAAAAAAGCCTCTGAAGTTGTTAAAAACATGGAGCAGGGGTTTACCCTACATAAAGTGTCATGTGGTGAAAGCAAAGAGGAATGACAACACGGTCTAGTTGCAACTCACTATACACCTCATATAGAGAATCCCAATATTAGAAGACTCAGGAGTTTCTCTAGCCAGTCATGGCATGGGGGCACATGCCTGTAATCCCAGTGGCTCCCCAGCCTCCCCAGGCTGAGGCAGGAGATGGCAAATTCAAAGCCGACCTCAACAATTTAGTGAGACCCTGTCTCAAAGATAAAAAAAGGGCTGGTAATGTGGCTCAGGGTAAAGTGCCCCTAGGTTCAAACCAAAGGAAGGAAGGAAGGGAGAAAGGGAGGGAGGGAGAGAGGAAAGGGAGGGAGGGAGAGAGGAAAGGAAGGTAGGAAGGCCTTCTCTAAGCTAAGCACCTTGCCTAAAAGGAACGTTTTGGACTCATTTCATTTTCATCTTGTTTATTTTTATCGTTTTATTTATTTTGTTTTTTATTCCTTAATGGTACTTTTTAAAAAATCTCTCACCCTTTTCCCCTCCTCTTTCTCACTTTCTTTTCCTCACCTTAAATCATGTTTTTTTCCTCCTTTTTATTATTTTTTAAATTAATTTTATTAATGTTTAACTTTTTAGTTTATCCTATGACTTTTGTCTCGTCTCTATTGTTATTGGTGATATAGTTGTTGTCTTTAGGCTTCTAGTGTGTTTCTGTATCTGGTTTATCTTTGTGTTGTCATTGTTGTTTGTTTTCTCCTTTTATATGTAGAGAATGAAATGGTTGGAAAAGTACAGCATGTTTATAGATGATAGCAACAAGGAGGTAAATTTAAAGTCTCATGTGCTTCAAAGACAATAGGATCTCTAAAGGAGGAGAAATTGTTTGGAAACAGCAAGGGTTACATAGACCTACATTCAGGTTCTGTGGTATAGAGGTGTACAATTTAAAAATATCCATCACTGATGTGGAAGATTGAGGCAGGAGTACTGAGCAAAGTTCAAGGCCAGCCTCAGCAATTTAACCTCAGCATTTTAGTAAAACCCTGTCTCAAAATTTTAAAAAGGACTGGCAATTTAGCTCAGTGTAGAAAACCTTTGGGTTCAACCCCCACTACCAAAAACTAAAATAAAATAAAGAAAATAAAAAATATCCATTAGTCAAAGGGCTGAAAAAGACAATATTTTTAACTATATAGTTATCATTATTTTAATTGAAAAAAATTGTACATATTTGTGGTGTACAACATGATGTTTTGATATAGGTAGACATTGTAGAATGGCCAAAGCAAGCTAATTATTATATACATTACCAATGAATGTTTTTGTGGTGAGAACGTTTTAAATGTACTCTCATCTAATTTTCAAATATACAACATATTGTGATTAACTATAATCACTGTTGTATAATAGATTTTCTGTATTCATTACTTCTATCCAATTAAAATTTTATATACTTTGATCACCATAGGAAACACAGTATTTTTTTTTTGAGAGAGAGAGAGAGAGAGAGAGAGAGAGAGAGAGAGAGAATTTTTAATACTTATTTTTAGTTTTCAGTGGACACAATATCTTTATTTTTATGTGGTGTTGAGGATCGAACCCAGTGCTGCATGCATGCCAGGCAAGCGCACTACCTCTTGAGCCACATCCCCAGCCCCAAAAGACACAGTATTTTTAAAGGACTGTCCGGCTAATTAAAGCAAGATGGTGAAGAGAACCCGTGAGAGAAATTAAATATGTAGGGGAGTTTACTAAAATGCATTCCAGACAGCACAATGCGTTTTACAGAGTAAATTTCCCATCTGCAGAATGTGTTTCAGAGAATAAGGATTTTATAGAATAAGGAGAAGTGGAAGGAATATCAGATTAGTAGTTATATCAAGCATTATGATAATAAACATCCTTCAGATGAGGATTATCCTCTGATGGTGAGTAAATTGAATTAAATGAGTCTATGACACATTGGGGTTAAACTCAACAGAAGTTGAACAGTTATTATACAAAGTATTTAGCCAAAAGCTTTATGGGACTAGTAGAAACCTGTTCATCACTAAAGTTCAAGATGATATGTGGCCTGGAAAAATGGGTGAGACATTCCTGAGAGGCCATTCTCACAGGCAGTTCACATAACTGTGGTAACCTGGGGAAGGGGAACTCAAATTGGGTGCTTAAAGAGCCAATTCTATAACTTGAAAATCCTAAAAAGCCATCACAGAGGCAGAGGGAGCTGTGGTCCATTTCCCCTACAAGTTTATACAAATTAAGACTGCAACTTGAAATAATGATATGGTAATATACATTCAGCATTATGTTCTAGGCTCTGTCCTAAGAACTTTACCTCTTCGTAGCAATCCTATGAAATAGATAGTATAATCCTGTTTTTTAAATGAATAAACAGGCACAAAAAAGTAATAGTCAGAGTGGCACCACTAATAAGCAGAGGAACAAGGATTCAAACCCTAGAGTGTGATTGCCCATTGTACATAATGAGACCTAATTAGGTTTCCCTTTCTAATATAAATTAATTGAAATATATACTTTCTAAAAGTACTAATTAAAAATGATATAAATTTTTGTGATTATCCTCAGTGTCAATTCAAATAGTCATAGTTTCTTTCCAGCTTCTCAATTAAAAAAAAAGAGAAATGAGACTATGCAGGTAAAAAGGAAAAAAAAAAGAGTACATTTGGAAACTAAGTAGAATTTAATCAAGACTAAGATCTTCTAAGTTCCTTTAAGAGTTTTGACCTTTGGAAAGGCTGAGAAGAAAAGCAAGAGGAAATGGACTTCTCTGTTTATTGCCAGTCCTACATGTCTTTCTGGGCTTTGGCCACAGTACCAAAGTATGGGATACTTAAACTGATTGTTATCATATTGCACCTAGCATAGTCAATTTGATGCTCTCTGGTAAAGCAGGTATGAGGGATTCTTTCTAATCCTTCTCTTCAAAACTCTCATGGTTTCAAGTGGTTGACCTCATTCATTTATAGGTGTGTCCAGTTAGCACATCTCACAAAGGAATTGAACACGTTCTCTTTTGCTTCTCCACAATAAGCCATTGGTGTTCGGGGGCCTTGTCCTCCCTGTCTGCCTCTTTCTTGGCAGGCCATAATTCTAAAATGTCAGTCTTTTTGCTACACTTAGCAAAACTTATCCTAGATTTGATAAGGCCAAAGGGCCCCCAAGAACACAGGACTTCGTTTTGTGACTTTAGACTCATTGAATCATTAGAGGTTGTGCTGAAAAAATATTATTAATCCCCATCATTTTAGAGAGTAAATACAGTCCCCAAAGATTATAATTATCAAACTCTGCATAGCCATCTAACAACCAACATAAGACAAATCAAACTCATATCCAGTCTTTCTCCACTGAATATAAGAGGGGTTCATTCCATAGTAGCTTGTTTAAATACGATTATTTATTGAAATTAATATTATTAAAGGTTATACAAGGCTTGCTTTAGAATTTAGATCATTTTTAAAGAGAAACATTCCAGAGGTGACTAAAAAAACAGGAAAAAAATGTGGGAAAGGAAGAGGGGCTATATGTAATAAAGAAGTCAAACCACTTTTTAAAGGAATATTCCAGAAAAAAAAAAAGAGAGGGACAACTTGCAGGGAATATGGAATAAAGTGCACTGAGTTCGGAAAATTAGAAGCTAAAACTGCCTATGCTTCTTTTGCAACCTCTGGCACGGCATGTCCCTCCTTCAGTCTCAGTTGTCTTTTCTTTTATAAGATTACAACTTTTCTCATATTGCCTTTATTTTGTTCTTAAAGTTATCACATTGTGGGGAGACAACTTTCCAACCTGAAAAAAAGAGGGAGATAAAGATGGAAAAGATAAGGAAAAATATGGTGGTGAATGAAATATTGTCAAACTCTACTCACCTGGAAACATTCACTCCTGGATAGTGTCCACCAGGAGGTAGATATGAGACCACCTGCAGGTGTGAGATAATGACTTTTCCTACTGGGAAATGGAGGGTCTAATGTATCTATAGTATATATTTTTTGGAAAGACCCTTGGGAAATGGATTGGTTATTTAAACCATTAACTCTGCACTAACTCTTAATTTTTTTTTTTCTTACTGTTCTTTAGTTTCACGTCAAGGATCCACAAGTAAGTTTTTCTTCTAATTTCAAAAATCTGGGTATTATTAGGCTAGGAAAAGGGCCTCTTCCTGTCTTATCTGTTTCCTACTATGTCAGGATAAAGGACTTAAAGCTCAATATTCTCTGCCTTGTCCTTTATTAGACATTCTAACTATATCAGACTCACCTTTACCATTTTTCTCCCTAAAAAAATGAGACGCCTCTCCTTACTTAAGCAAATTCTTATACTCATGTCTTTAACCACACCATTCCTACCCTACCTTATCCTCCTTAGTAGTCATTACTTCTACCTTCTATATCTTTACATTTTCTCTTTATAATTCCTTCTCCTTGAGATCTAAACAGGTTTGATTTTCTTCCATCCCAACAGATCTTCCGTCGACCAGCTCCCTCAATACAGCGCACCCTAAAAGGAGTAAGTCATGCTTCTTCACTCTGGCTGTGGGCTTGGGAAAAAGTTATTGCTCAGCTCTATCTGAACTAAACAATATTTCTCAGTGAATTGAAAGTAGTATAATAAGGCCTACTAAAAAACACTTTCAAAATAAGTTTGTTTATTAACTAAAGTATTTTCAATATACAGAGAACTATTGCCCTAGCAGAGTTAAGCACACAGGCTCTGAGTCAGGCTACCTGGAGTTGCATCTCAACTCCTTACTTAATAGTTGTTTGAACCTAAGCAAGTTATTCAATCTCTCATTAAGTTTTTTAATCAGTTACATAATCAATTTCACCACCCATTTGAAAACTATTCAAATAGATGGAAGAACAGAGAAGTTAGGGAAGCTGGAAGAAATGAATGGTGAAGGAAGACTGAATGACGTAGTAAAGTTGAAATAATTCTGAAAGTTACTTTAATTAATTGTCAGAGCAAAATAAACACATTTTCTAATTAAAGGAAATATTGAAAGAGGAGTTAAGAGCTGAAAAGTGAGGAAATCAGGGATAAATCAGAAATGGATAATCCTGCTTGAACAGTTTGTTTTTTCTGAGCATGTATGTGAGGTACAAAATTAAATATTGAATATTGCATTTTTGGTTGCATAATATAACTGTACTTCCAAGTAGTAAAATTGTTTCAAAGATGGAACTAAATATATTTCATAATTTTCCCTAAAAAGAATCACAATTTACAGATGCTTTTCAACTTAAACAGATTTATTGATCACAAGTCTTAATTAAATGTGATCCAACTAATACCTAACCTATCCTAAAAACAATGATAAAGATTTCTTTGACCTATCCCACATCAGGCCATAACCCATGCAATGCTGATGTCATTCATCTTGCACTGTTGTTGAAGCATGTATGGTTTCCACTTAGATTTCTTCTATCTCAAAGTAGCTCCCAAATTAACCACTGCTGACCCACTCCATCTGCAGATATGCTTCATTTGGCCATCATAGCATTATTTTAAATATTAAATGTTAATGCTTCTTAGGCCATTCACTTTCAAATGGCCTATATCCCCACTATCCCTTATAACTAGGAGATTCATAATCCTGAGAACTTCTGAGCCCATAAATACAATCGAGTTTTGATCCCCATGAAAAGGTGTAGAATTTCTTTGTGGTATGGAAAACGTAGTACTCTTTCATTATGGGAAATTATGGCACTGGAAAAAAAAAACAAGTGGCACTTGGAGATAGAGAAAAGCAAGGTTTATTCAGCACAGGTGTGGGCTCAGCAGAGTCCTCTCTGAAAGCTGAGCATAGCCCTTTGTTCTCAGTATCTTTTATGCAGTACAGACTTCTGGGTTTTAAGACTTTCTCATGCAAGTAGGCTTGATGTCTCCCACTTTCTCCAGGCAGCTCTGGTTCCTGCCATAGCCTCTGAACAAGCATGATTATAGAAGCAGAAATTACCAGATTGTAGTTATTAACAGAGATAGAAAGAAACATCTTAGGAAGGAGTTGCTGCTTCACTTTAAAAAAACTAATTATGTTCTCATGAAGAATACCCATAGAAACTGTAACCTCAATTCCAAACACACATATTTAGAATTTTGGCAAGATGCCTTAAATCTTATTTTTTTAATCTGCTTTTCCTCTCTGAATACCTTTCACTGTCCTACTCTGTAGTCACTGAATGTTTCTCTCCACAGCATTTCTGATAGGAATTTTTCCATCTATTAGTACTCATTTTTAATGAAACTTCATAGTATAAGAGAGTGAATAGAATTTATATTGTACAGATGAGAAAATTAATGATCAAAATATTTAGTGTCTTGTCCAAAGTCAGAGCTAGAGAATAGCAATCTGAGACTCAGGTCTCTAACCTCAAGACTATTTGTACTTTACACCTGGGGAGGAGGGAATGGGACTATTTACCCTCCATGTCTACTGTGCTCTAAACTGTAAGATTATATTTGTCAATTTTTATTATAGCCGAATCAAAAAGTTTAAAAGCAGCTAAACAAGATTTGAGTTAGTTTCCCACATTATAACTCAGTTCTTCTTTTCCGTCTTCTATAAATGCCAACTATTGGAAGGCTGGGGGAGGGTGGTGAAGAGAAAACACATAAATAGGGGGAAAGGAGAAAAACTTACTATTTTACTGTTTTCCCTTTCTTTCCTTTAGCAGCAGGAGGAACTTGAAGCTTCTTTCAAGATCCCCTAAGTTACAAATTGTTTTTAGCATAGTGGAAACTCTACAATAAAAACTAAATTAATTTACTAAAAGGTATAAGGAAAATGCTGGGGGCTGTATGAAATGGCTTATCCAGATTTAACAAAAGTAAAAATTGAGAACAAGAAAATAACTGCATGAGTATAATCAAAAAATACAGATGCCTTCTTGCTGCCTTTCCATGTAAACCTAACATGTGCTTGATCTGATACTCCCTGAAATGACCATCTTTCAATCATGCTCTCTTTAACTTAATTTTTGTGTTTGTATTTTAGCTGCTACTTCAGAACCCATTGGTAAGTTTTGCTTTTCTGTGCCTTAATCCTTATAGGCTTTACTTTACCTACATTGTGAGACTGTGTAAGACATTCATATTCCTGGACGGTTTTTATTTCCTCCTAAACAAATTGTCAGTTTTCTCATTTTTCATTCTCTGTTCTTATATAAATCAACTGTCAGAAAGATTTTCCCAAAATATTGAGATTCATCAGAAAAGGGGAAAATGTTAAGAACAAATGTGGTCAAATAAAAGGAAGGTTCCTGTTTGAAGTCCCAATAACACTCAGAGGAAGAGGACTGGTGGTAGCCATTCCATTCAAGAATGGAATACAATGGCATCCAGTGAATCACATCTTACAGACTAAGAGTCCCTAAGCTGTCAGTGACAGTTATATGGAATGTGTATGCCCTAATATGAACAAAGAATACACCTGGAAAAAGGGGTCCAGATAGAATGTTAAATGATATTACAAAAAATATCTTTGGCAGAAGCACAAGGAGAAAATAGGGTTAGGTGAAAGGCAGTTGATTTGGAAAGAAAAAAAAGGCAAATGAAAAGTGACATATAAATGAGGGGAAATTCTATCAGCCTTTTATGACCTTATTGCTTAAAGTGGATCTAAGGACTTACATTGACATCACCTTGGATTTATTAGAGATGTAGACTTTCAGCTTAACATTCTTCACTGATCTACTAATCAGACTCTTCATTCTATAGATTCTCAGCAAAAAAAAAAAAAAAACTTGAAGATTACAGCTCTTCAAATTTCAATCATGTCCACTTAGAAAGTGAAAAAAAAGTTAGTGCCCTTTGTCCAAGTTAAGCTAGCTTTTCATCCCTGCAGATTCTATACATAGAATAGTAGCCTTAAAGCCAGTGACAAGGTAAAACTAATCAGGGTTTAGTTAATCTTTTAAGATACTTCCATCTATTGTGTCTAAGTATGTTCAGACCTTGAGTAACTAGGGCAGGGGTAACCCTGAAGTTCTAAAGAAAGATTTGAAGGTGAGGCTCATGGCATATCACACCCTTGTCTATTCTTCTTCTAGTATTCATACACATACAATATGATTGAAAAATAATTGAGTCAACTTAAAGGGCAAACATTGGGGAAATATCACAAAAGCACATATAGCCTATGAGATGTAGAGAACTGTATGTGGATCTAGTGTCCTAATTCCTTTACCTCTATGAATGTTTTGAATCTATCTAGTAGTTACTATCCCCTCCTATAAAAAAGGTACTGCACATCTAGGTACTCCACAGACAAAGACAGGAATTCCCACTGCCTCATTCAAAAGATGAATCCACAGATTCTACTAAAAAAAAGTTTAAAGTAGCCCAGCTGGAAGGAAAACAATAGCCAGTGCAAGCCTTATCCAACAAGAGAGCCGTCACGGAAGGATGCTGACTACTGTATCCCTGCAGCCCCAGCTGTTAGGTTCCAGAAGCAACTAGGGTCCCCCAAAGTGAAGAATGAAACACTTATGAATTTTATTTGTTCTTCCACAAAATGGAAACATTGCTCCTAGTGTCTACATGTTTTATGTTTTCTTAGAAAATATTTCAATGTAAAGTACAGGTGTAGAGTACAAATAGTCTTGAGGTTAAAGACCTGAGTCTCAGATTTTCCTATGCTAAAGAACTATGCTAATCAGTTCTGCTTTGTTTTTTCCATATTTTAGGTGGAGTTATTGGACCTATAAGTGAGTTCCTCCTCTTTTCCTAATTCTTACATTCTTTGGCCTTAGGATTTAGGCCTATTTCCATTTCTATACCTGATTTCTATTTCTATACCTAATTACATTTCTATATCATGATTTCCCACTCATGTTTCTTGATTATGTTCAAATTTCCTGACATAACCTGATGCCCAAGATATCAGACAAATTGCCCTGAACTGTCACTGAGTTTAAGACAAAGGAAAGACAAGTAATTTATATTTAATTTTTTATTTTATTTAATTTTCATTATTTATATTTTATTTTGTTTTTGAATTACTTAAATTACTTATTTAAGATGGGTGTAGAAAGACTTCATCTGGTGGGAAGGCTATGAAGTTCCTGCTAAAATTATCTGCAAACCTGCATTAGTTGTCTCCCTTGGGTTAAGTTTTTTTAGAAAGAATATTGGTTGCATAGAATTTTATTAATGTCAAACCACATTGATTTTCTCCATCACCACCCTTTTTTTTTATTTCAGTGCAATTCACAGCACCTATCCGTAAGTATCAAGTCTGTTTCTCCGTTTTGGCCCCTTTGATATCTGACCTAGAAGGTCTTAAAGCTTGATCTTCTCTGCTTTCGTGACTCCATGTTTCTCAATATACTTATACTCAGTTTTCAAGAAGCCATGCATTAAGTGAAATAACCACAAATCCCATAGGTCAACATGAAAAAAATAAATAAAAATAAGAAAAGATCCTTCGAGAAGGCAGTCATAATGACCCATCAGCAAGTGAAGGTATATTTTTTCAAAGAATAAGTCTCTAAATGAGAAAAAAGAAAACTGTAAATGAAAAACATGCATTACAAATTAATATGGAATAATTCTTTCTCAACCCTTTATACGGTTTCAATCATCATTGAATACAAGGAGAGCCCTCCAATTTTACATGTCCCCTATATTGTATAATAGGAGGCCTGCCCCAGGCTCATCATACAAGAAATTTTTTATGTCCCCAGAGTTTCCATTAATGGTAGTCCTTCTAGAGTCAGTGTTGGAGAACAGTTATTTCCTCCACAATGGTGAAACAGACATGATGATTTCTCTCTCCCTTTCTCTCTCTCTCCCCCATCCCCCCGACCTCCGCCATCCCCACACTGGTCTCTCCTCTCCCAGCTGGAGCTACAGGACCTATCAGTAAGTTTGCTGACTGATTCTCCATTGGGGAACATGTCAGTTTTCTCCAGTATCTCAGAGATATTTTTCTGGTCTCCACGTTGGGATTTCAAAGGTTTAGAGTCCACATTTTCTTGGACTTTTCGGTGTCTTCTGCCTGGGCACTCCAATAAGGCATTATTAGTGAGTCTGTGTACATTTCACTGATACACACAAACTATAAAATAGAAGATGAACCTTTGTAGAAGGTTTCTAATGGCTTATGAACATAACACAATGACATCTAAAAACAGAAATGAGAATAAGTTAAATAATGGGAGAGAGGAAGTGAAGTTTATATTGAGAAGAACTTTTCTAATCCCCTACAACAATTAAATGAACCAAGGGATGACTTCTACTTAGTACTGTTGCTACCTACACTGTCAGTGGGTGCATTAGATAGAAAGAGACTGCAATAAAATCTGCTATTCAACAGAAGCTGACCTAGAGTTTAGTGGTACAGATCTTACTAAGGAATGCATATAAATGAGAACTATGGTCTCCAGAGCCTGAAAGAACCTCCTGATTTTCTTTCTTGTTTTCTTTCTTTCTTCTTTTCTTTTTTTCTTTCAGGACTTTCTCAAAAAACCATTGGTAAGTTGTCTAAATCTCAATTATAATGCCTTTTGGTCTTTTACAATACTTAAATGCCATCTATTTTCATGTCAATGATTTATGCCTGCAGATTCAAAGACCAAGTGCTTCCGGTGCAGCATTATCCCACCCAGAAGTCCTGTAGGTTGAACTTGCCCAGGTTCCGCAATAAAAAGACATTAACTATGAAGTTGAAATACAAATTGGAAAAAAATGTATGGTCATTCCTGACCTATGCCCACTTAATTGTATAATTTAGCTCTTTAGAGCCAATATGTAATAAAGATCTAGAATATAGCACCTAAACTTCTTGCTTTCCATGCAAATATTTTTTTTCTTATTAGATTACCTTCACTTTGTAAAGTAATGCCAATTTTAAGTTTCCTTTCATCTAATTTCTCTGATATTCTCTCTTCAGGAATGTGAGGTTCTATTTCACTACTTTTAACAATTTGCCCTATTTTTCCATAGAAGCATAAATAATTGTTAGGTTCCAAGATACAATTGTTCATATTTACATGTTTGTAAACTAAGACCTGGCCATGTACAAATAGTTTGTTCCATACACTGCATTATAGTGTTTCTATCATAAATTAAGAATATTTTGAATTATAAAATGAAAGAAATGTGATTTGAGGTTGTTATATATTCATGTAATAGAATGAATATGAGTCCAATACTTGTCTCATTCTTTAGGTAATTCCTATAATATCTTACAGTTTTTCTAATACTCATTTGCATTATTGTGTTTAATCTATACAACATTCTAAAAACAATGGGTAAGGCAAGTATCATATTTAGTGTGGTTAACAACGAAATTAGGACTGAATTTTTACTAATTCTTAGGGTTTTTTTCACTATCATTTTTGAGTGTTATAGTGGATTAATAAGAGAATAAAATGAACTTCTAATATTAGAATTCAAAAGAAAAGTGTCTAAGGAAGGAGAAAACGAGGGAAAGATGAACATAAAAAGTAAAAGGAAGAGACTAAAAATGTAAGTAAATAAAAAGAACAAAAGGTGAACAAAAACTGAAAGAAGAAAGTTCAAACAAATTGGTAGATGAGAGAAGGAAAAAGAGTAACTGAATATAAATGAAGTTGAGAAAAGGAAAAAAGGAAAGGGGTAAAGAAATCACAAATTAAGAATGGGAAGGGGGAAAGAAATACATAGAAAAACTGAAGAAACAAAATGGAATTTGAAGTTTTCATCTATCCAAAGATTTAGTGATTTATGTTGATAAAGCAGGCATTCTAAGTTCTATTGCAGAACCCAGGGCACATGTTTATTTTTTTAACAAGTCAACCCAAATATTAAATTACTTTGCAAAACAGTTAAATTTCTAGCTTGTCTACTGCTCATAGCTCAGGTTATACAGGTCTAGAAAATCATCTTCTAGCTATTTTTACAGAAAAAAATTCAGTTAAATATTTGATACTTATGAATCAGACTTGCAATATTTTCCATAATGAGTACCATTAAGTGAGAAGCCATGGAAAAGAAAGACACTGTGATGCCCTCAGAGGTCGGGGGATCTTTGTAGATTAACCTTATCATGCAGACTCACAAGTTATCATAGCCCTCATCTGGTACCAATCTACTCAGTAGGACCTAAGACAGGAGGAACACAGCTTGCCAGCAAGGCAGCATCAACAAAACGTCTTCTATGAGAGTAGTCCTCACAGTGGGAACTATTCTCTTTGACCTCCCATCAAATAAGTATGAGAGCTCCCTGGGTTAGAAGCCCCATGGGTCTCTTAAAAGCCAAGATCTATTAGAACTCCAGGTATATAACACGGAGGGATCCCATAAAGAATGTGCCCAAATATGTGAGCCACTACACTGAAAGAAGTCAAAGCTATGGCTTGGCTTCTTAGCAAGCATTTATAGTTCTCCCAATCTGGAGGCAATTTGCCAATTAAGGATCATTCTTATATAATGTTGCTAAGTCTTCACAGTCTTCCAATCTTTATCATGTCACCATGGGATCAAAGCTAGAAAATCAAGGCCAAATTCTCATTAAAAGCTGAAAGTTTTGTTGACCCTTTGCTCACATATTGTAAAGTAAATTAAACAGTAGTCACCACTTTATTAGTCCCCTAAAAGCTGAAATCTTTGAGAAGAGGGAACTGTGCTTTTACCTTCTACCTTCATATTACTTAGTGAGAAATAAAGATTTTAGTACAAGGATGGTCCCTTGAGAAATCAGTATCTTCTGTTACTAACAGGAAGTAAAAGTAGTTTCACCTTTCTCTAATGTCTCCTATATTGACAAGAATCCTACAAAAATCCCTCACTGCAGGCTAAAATATTGCAGTAAATGCTATGTATCCCTTTTGCTCTATAGCTAATACAGTTGGATTAGTTCTCTAATAATTTCATAACTGATATCACTTCTTCTCCCCTACACTATCTCCCAAAGCTCCATTCCTAGAATAAAATTAATAAAAATATACTCTTCAAACAAATAACCATACTAATATGCCAAATTGGATTTCTTTTTTAGTGCAAACTCCAGGACCTATTGGTAAGTGTGTGTGTGTGTGTGTGTGTGTGTGTGTGTGTGTTTATAATATATATCTGTGTATGTGTACATGTATGTGTGTATACTCATCCCTGGTGACTTCCTACTATGTATGAAGGAATTTGGTTCCAACCATTTACATTTCTGTGTTAAAGGAGCTAAAAATCATGTTTCTCAGCCTTTCATTTTCCCCGTGTTTTGGCCATCTTTCTAAATAACCAATCATACTTTAGAAAATGAAAATCCAATTGCCTTAAAATTCATAACAGCATACCATTTCTTCTGGTAACAATTGTAATCATGTGTCAATAATCATTAGAAAGCTTCCAAAGCAAAAATTCAATAGAGAGAATCTGGGAGAGGATGTAAGAAATGATCAAGAAGACAAAACAGAAATAGATGAGAGATGAAGCAAGAATGATATGGGGGTGCATAGAAAAAGGAATACAATTAAGAATTTTGCATCTAATACCTATAATTAAAGGTAAAAATGACATCACTATCCTTCAGTCTAACTAAAACAGGGTTACAACACTCCTAGAGGAAGGTTTAGTTCTTATGAAGAGGTTATATACAGCACCAGAGCAATAGAAAATAGAATCCTGAATATTCAGATTTAATAATTCCTGGAAAAATGATTGGAAAATATCAATGGTATATGTGTTTTTATGTTCAACAACCACAGTAGTTTTTTTTTTTCTATTTTTAGTACAATATACCGGACCCGGTGGTAAGTCTCTAGTCTATTCTTTTTTTTCCCTCTCTGATATTCCTTGATCTGTTTACAGGGCCTATTCTCTGTCTTAAGTGTGTCTGTTGCCAGAAGAACAGTACTTTTAGACATATTTTAATGCTTCCCATTTCCACCTGCTGAGAATTCTCCAGAGGAAAAAAAGTAAGATAATTCCCCCAGTAATAGTCGTGATGGTTTCTATAACAATATAGAATTTTCTAAAGCACTAGAGAAAGATTGATTTCTAGTTTTCTAGTTCTGAAATGCTTTGTAGTTTATAAAGGGTCTACTCAGAAATATTAGAGACCATACAGACAAATGACAAAAAGAAAGCACATTTTTAAAAGAAATGTAAAAGGAAGGAAAGACTAAAATTTAAACAGACTTACATTTTGTTAGTTTTCTAAGGCAAGTTTGTGAGGAAATACTACTGAGAGTCCAGTATGCCCTGATTCCCCAGTCTTTTCCCCAAAGCCTTCCTTCTTCCTCAGGTCCTCTCCTGCCCTCTAGTCCCAAATACCCTTCAACTGGGCACAGAGAAAGAGAGAGACAAAACCCACCTCAGGGAACAGGATATGACAACAGTTAGACTGCATCAGGCAATCACAAAACACATGTGGAAAAGAGTAAAGAGAAAGTTCATGTTATGACTAGCTAGGGAAATACCAGGTCAAAATCTAGGATGTTAAAACCACTCACAGAACATGGGAAATTCTGAGTCTAGAAATTGATGGCATTAAGTTTAAGCAAAACAGGAGGAAAATATCAGAAGGCAAATTGGGTATATTCAAACAAGCATTCCTTCAAATAGCTAAGCTCCTACCAGGTATTCCTGCTCCTACCAAGTACTAGGCTGATCACTGGGTATAAGGCATGAATGAGAGAAAGAGAGAGAGAGAAACATGCGGTTGATCTCTGATGCTGTAAACTGTCCTGCAAGATAATTTAGGAAAACAACCCATAAAGAGGACAAGCAACATCCCTTGCAATCATGACCATTATGACCATTTAAACTGGATATTTTCTATCCTAAATTCTGGTTCTGGATATCGTTTTGTAAGTGAATAAAAGTCATCACTAAGTATTTCTCTAAATCAAGGTTACTGTGGTCAGTATTCTTAATTATTCCCAAGATGTAACACCTAAGAAGCTCTCAAAATTCTTATAGGGGCAAAAATGAGCCAGTCTACCTCAAGAGATCTAACAGGGGCTAAAAGGAAGGGTTAACATGTGGCCAGTGTATCCTAAGAGTTACTCTGTGCCAGAGAATCTATATGGGTAAATGGACTACCTCTCCCTTCTTTTCTCCCCAGTTTGACTCCTTTGCCCCTATATGTAAACACTTAAATATAGTAATACATAAATGAAAATCACATTGCTATTTTTAGTACTTCCAACTTTCCTATGAATTAATAGGTGACTTGGAGAAAGTAAAAAGTAAACTAAATAAAATTAAAAAATTTTTAATAAAAATTAGTGATTCTATCTAGATGCCCTTCAATGGATAAATGGATTAAAAATGTGGTATATGTACACAATGGAATATTACTCAGCACTAAAAAATAATAAGATCATGGCATTTGTAGGGAAATGGATGGCATTAGAGCAGATTATGGTAAGTGAAGTTAGCCAATCCCAGAAAAACAAATGCCAAATGTCTTCTCTGATATAAGGGGGCTGACTCAAAATGGGGTAGGGAGGAAGAGCATGGGAAGATTACCTGTAGATAGGGAAGAGAGGTGGGAGGGAATGGGAGGGAGAAGGGGAATTGCATGGAAGGTGGAAGGAGACCCTCATTGGTAATCAAAATACATGTTTGAAGCTGTAAGAAAGAAAAAGAATAGCATCACCTTAGATTGGGTAGAGAGAAGTAATGGGAGGGGAGGGGAGGGGATGGGGGGAAAGGAAGGATAATAGAATAAAAGAGACATCATTATTACTGTGTGTACATATGTGACTGCATGACCAATGTGATTCTGCAACCTGTACACTCAGAAAAATGAGAAATTATATCC
This sequence comes from Marmota marmota marmota, assembly GCF_001458135.2. NCBI lineage: Eukaryota > Metazoa > Chordata > Mammalia > Rodentia > Sciuridae > Marmota > Marmota marmota. Next base: position 1,117,695 of record NW_025999982.1, on the reverse strand, counting down.
CATCTGATTCAAATGTATGATATGTCAAGGTCATTGTACTGTCATGTGTAACTAATTAAAATTTTTTAAAAAATTAAATTTTTTTTTAAAAAAGAGGACTAAAAAAAATTATTAGTTCCTAACAAGCCAAGTAAAGGGGGCGGGGATGTTTTCAATCGACTAAAAGTTTAGGTAGAGAGTTCAAAGAAAATGAGAATGATGAAAGTACACAGAAGTACAGGTTTATAAGACATTATTAACCTCCAGAAATATTCCAAGCACTTATCATTCCTCAATAAAGGGAGAAGTATGAATAAAGTCTCACTTTATCACTCTACAGCCATTTCTCCTGTTTCAGACCAACAGAAGCAGAGCTAAGGTTGCAAAGCACAAAGGTGCACACTTAAGCCCAGACACTGAGCTAACAGACAGGGTTAAGAGACCCTGCAGCCTGTCTGCAATCACTCTTTTTAAGTCTATCAAATGGATAACAGAGTTGTCTTGGTTCTACAGATACTGATTTCTCCTCTTTATTCTCATCTGTTTTTCCACCAGATTCAAATTCGGGTAAGTTCCATACCTGTTCTTAGATGATGGTTATCTTTGGCTTCCTACATGGTCTGGGTTCCTTCCCTTTTCTGCCTGTTTCTTTCTTGTCAATGTGGAAATTTATAGTCCTCCATCTCTTTTGCTTATGCCATTATTCTTTGGTGTCTTCCCCCCACAGAAGAACACAAATCCCAATGATGAATCCAAAGTATAGTTATCAGAAGAAACTATCCAAAGTTTATAGTGACTTGTCAACAAGAGAGGGAAAACACTGGTATTGATGGTTGAAGTTTAAGGAGAAGAAAGGTGTAGGCAGCATAATTTAAAGAAGATACCAATCCCCTGCAGGATTTCAAGCTTTTTTAGTCACTGAAAATAAAAGGGAAGAAATAAATCTCCCTTTCCTGAGAGACTAAGAGGCAATTCCCCACAAGACATGATTGGCAGGTGTATTCCTCAGCATAACACTCTATGCCCCTGTATTGAGAAAGCTAGTCCCTCCATTGCCATTACTATTCCCTCTCAAAAGATTAGCAGGAAAACTGTCTTTCACCAGCCTATCCATATTGATTTCTCTCTTTTTTTCAGGTTCCGAATCCTCTTGTAAGTTTTACTATTTCCCTTCATGATGGAACTCCATCAGAGTTGGATAGATCATGAGCCAAAATTTATCTACCCATGTTAGGATGCAAAGGCTTAAAACTCCAGTTTCTTTGACCCCTTATTTTTCCATTGCACAGAACTCCACTTTATTATAACCAAATTTCTAGAATGTTCACTGAAGAACATAAAAACTAAAGATCAGGGGAAAAAAGTTTCTCCATGCTTCTAAAGACTGTGATAGGAACTTTCCATACAGAAGGAAAAAATACATTACAGAAAAATTATACACATAATATTTCTTTTTTCAAGCTGGGTCATCTGTATAATCAAGTACTAAGTTGTCTGTTTCTCTGCTGTGTACTTATCAAAATCCTTCAGTGTCCATTGGAACTTGAGTTGTAACAAAGGAACTTGAAACTTCTGTTATATTAGCCTTTTGCTTTCCCAATATCCAGAATTCCACCAGTTGACTATTAATTTTCTAGAAAATTCAAATCTCTTCAATTAGAAAACCTTTTCAAGCATTTATATCACTAGAAAATTTCTCAGTAGAAAAAAATTAGTAAAAGTGAAAATGAGAAGTAGGTAATAAGAAATCTCTCTGCTCGCTTTTCAGCTGACTCATCTCCTTATGCCACCTGTAAGTCTGTGTGTTCAGTTAATTCTCTCCCACAGGACTTGATTGGCCTCTAGTGGGGTCCAACAGTCTTTGGGGTACAAAGGGATTCAGGTACATCTTGGCCCCTTGCTATCTTATTATCAAAAGGCATCTGAATCATAAATGATGTACTAGAAAGTTATAACTACTGATTTACAAAAAATATGAAAAGCAAAAAAAATTACAAAGTTATATATAATAAAATTACAAAGTTATATAAAATGTTATATAGTTATCAACAAAAGACACAAACAAGGAACAATGATAAGAGACAAAAGAGGAGATGGGAAGTTTGAATAATTGAATCATTTGAATGCCATGCTTGGTCTGTCCTACATTTGAATTCCAAAATATATGAGGAAAAATTCCCTGATCATATTGGAATTTTAGGAGCTAAAAGTTTCTATTTTCTTAATATCTTTCTTTCAAATTACCCATAATTCTTTCAGATTTTTAATAATGTTAAGGAAAAAAATTAACTATATTGACTTATATAAAATATAAAGTACAGAGAGGAAACTTTCTCAGCAGTTTAAAATAATGTTACAATGAACTTGACAAAATAAAACATAAATTGAAGAGGAAGAAAGAAAATGAAGATAGCAATTTCCTCTGTTCTACTTACCAGCTGTACCAACCCCATCTGCCCTCAGTAACTCCATTTTTCCAACACTGTGGGGTCCCAAAATACTGCCTTTCCCTGGCAGTGCTAGGATTTCTAGGCTTGGGGTACATTCTATTTTAACCATTTACCTTCCCATTATCAAAATTCCATCAAGTTACATATGATATACATAGAAATTGATGCATTTTGTATATATAGGAAAGCTCAAGCTCTGCTGATTCACATTTAAAGTAAATAAATACTAAAGGGAAACTTTTCCTATTTTTAGAATGACCTACCAAGAAGGAACTCTCTAAATAGAAAAAACAAAAGAGTAGGAGAGAAAAAAGTTGCTAAGATACTTCTTTGTTTTTCAGGTGGTCAATCTTCAACATCCACTGGTAAGTTCTGTTTGTTTTTCTACCATTTTATGTTGTTGTTGTTGTTGTCTGCAAGGCCTAGGGACCTGTCTCTGCCCCATCATCTCTATCCTGTGTGCAGTAACCTGAGACACGTGACTTCCAATTTCCTTTGCCTTTGCTCATCCACCTGTGAAGGAAGCTTACATTTACTTAATTTCAAACATATATTTACCTTGAACTTCCTGAAAGAAATATATAGGTGCCTTAATTACATTACCCCCAATTAATCCTTACAGTAAATCCATTAATCTCTTTGTAAAGGATAAGAAATTGAGGAAAAATATTTGCTCTAAATATAGTCATAGACAATGGAATGAATCTGACCTAACTTTCCTATGTACATATATAAATATGCCCTAGTGAATTCATCATCATGTTCATCACAAGACACTAATTTCTAAAAATGGAAAATCAACTAAATAACATAAATATCAGTAGAGTAGAGGGAGACAGGGAGGGAAAGACTAAGTCTGGGACAATATTAGAACAAATTTTATTCCATGCTTTTATAATTATGTCAAAATGAATCCTGATGCTATGAATAACTAAAAACAATCAATAAAATATATACAATTATAGAAACATACTTCAAACACAGCACTGTGTAACTACCAATATTTCCCCATATACAAATATGCCTCCCCAAAAGAACATTCTTCCTTTCGTACAATCACTGATATTTAATTTGGTTTTTTAGGTCCACAATGGGCACCCTTAGGTAAGTATTACATCTGTTTCTCTACTTTGGTTCTCTTTGGTCCTCTTCATTTCACTTCTCTCTGATTCTTATTACCCTACACTGTAAGTTATTTAAGAATCTATACCCTACATTGTAGATAATTTTTTAAAAATATTCTGGTTTAAAGAAGGACTAACCTAGTATTTTTGACAAAAAAACCCTGAAGAATATTATGAAACAATAGAGATAGGCAGAATTTTTGAGATAGATAGATATAAAGTCCACAGTGATGTTTAGATGGAGAGAGGCCTTTTCCCTAAAAGATTACAGTCTTATTCGAAGGAAACAGATCCAATGGTCTTTAAAAATACTATACCCCAAAATTATTTAAGTCCAATAAATAAAGAAGGCCCTATAGGAAATCTTACTTTTAACTTAATCATCATATCACTGCTTAATCTTACATCTAAGGTTGAACTGCTGCTTATCTACAGGGTTGTTTGGGATGCTTCTTCTAATGCCATCCCAAGTATTCTACCACAAAAAGAAAAAGAACAGTAAAATATATTAGACAATACTATGGTGTTTTCATTTAAGAAAAAAATAAATGGACTTCTTTTTGTTTTCTTTTATTTTAGCAATTTCACAGAGAATTACAAGTAAGTTTTTGTTCTCAGCTGGTCCTATGTGGAGACTTCTCCTTAGCCTAGATGGTTCTATTTCTGAATGCCAAAATACTGAGATTCACGTTTCTCATATTCATTTATTTGCTTTCATATTACAAAAAGGGCCTCCAGCTTTACTGTAACACCACTATTTTGATTCAAAACTATAGGGTTTACCATTATTTCAGTTATTAACCCAATTTTCCAAATGCCAACAGTGATGCAATACTTAAACAAGATCAAACACTGACAATGGAGATATTTAGTATAGAATTTATGAAACCATTCTTAACTAAGACACTATGTCTTAGCTTTCCAGGATGCAAAACTGGTTCTCATACCCAGAATAGAAATGAATTTTAAGCAATCACAATATTCCCGAGGATGCCTCAAACTGACTTTATATCACGTTAATATTAAAACTCAAAGTTACCATCAAGATTAAAAAGTCTGGATGCTGACAGAGCCTAAGCAGTTACTGTAAATGAGTGAGGAGAGGTAAGTCTCCTAAAAACAGTGAAGAACTGGGAGGTCAGGTGGTGTCTGAAGAGGTTGCTGCTACTCCACTCCAGCCTATTTCTCCATGAAAGAATTCAGATCTAGAGTTTCAAAAGCATCTCACTTTATCTAAATTTTGGGTAAAATTTCATATCTGGATCACTCTGAATAGGATTGCAAATATGTTTAAATAACCACCTCTATTTCCATCTAAGCGTATTCTGAATATAATTTTCATAATAATAGCATTTTAGTGAGTTCAATGTTATGACAGAGGAATTGGTATTTGAGGGAAGAGAATTGGAGCTGTTAACATAGAATGAGCTAGTGTCCCTCTGAAGTTCCCAAACACAGACCCTTCCTGAGTTCTGAGCAAAGAAACTGTTCAGTTAAGTATTGTCACTATACAGATAAAATTACAGAGTATATTGTTCAGACCCAAGGATGAGGTAGAAACTCCAGATGTTCATGTTTGAGTGCAGGCCCTATAATTGGGAATAGGAGCAAAGGCCCACCTTATGTCAGCATAGGGATTACGGGTCTTGCAGCTAGAAATTACAAGGCAGAATCCAAACTGAATGAATAAGTAGCCTTTTTGACTGAGAAATCAGAGAGGATGGAAGGAAACAGATGTAAAAATCCATGACCTAAGTAGCTGAGAGGCAGAAAAAATGTAGGCCAAAGTAACGGGGACCATGCCACCTTCTTTTTTGCTGGCATAGTCTTGGCTTTTTTAAAATAAAACACAGCCAAGCTCAAGCATAAAACTGGAGGGTAGAATGATTTCCAAGATACAAAACCTGAATAAAAAAATACACTGTGAGAAGAAGTTAAAAGTTAAGTTCTTGTTAGAAAAGTTGAAAGGATGAGGAAACTGATGTAGAAACTTTGCCTCAACAACACAGCTAGAGTTTCAAGACCTGTTCCAAAATGGTAGCCAACACATCAGAGAATTGGAATTACACTTTTCTGAGTGAAGCTGAGAACAGAAAACATATGACCTGAACAAAAATCAAAATATAATCACCTGTCCTCTCAGGAATGAAAACAGAGCTTCCCACACAGAGTTCAGACCTAGATCTTCCCAGAGTACTGAACCCTGCTGGGAGTGTATTTCCATGCAGAGTGCATATTCCAAGTCAAAATAGCTAAGATCTAGTTCAACAATGTGGTACCAAGGAGCTAGGGCGGCAACAACCATGAAATTCCCCACAAGAAGTAATCTATAGTCAGGGTATCTATATAACAAAACCATCCACAAAGATAACTCCCAAGGAATAAGAAACTGCAAAACATTATGGAATCTATGAAGAAATCCAGTACCATATTAACGACAATTCACACATCTCAACAAATTAGAAAATTCCAACCCCAAGACAAATTTAAAAATCGTCAATGCTATTAACACTCTGAACCAATATACAAATATTCTATACCAGTAATTATCCTGAGCACTGGAATATAGCAGCGAACAAGACAAAAACCCTGGGCTCAGGAATTTATATTTTGAGATTAAAAACAGGCAAATAATAGCAAATAAGCATATAATAAATGTCAAATAAATATTCTGAAGAAAAATCAGAAGAGTAACAGATCAAACTAGAAAAATATGATGTAGGAAGGGCAAAAAGTGGACTCCAGACACAAGAATAATGCTCTTGCTATGTAGATATAAAATGGCCAGTCAGATTAGAAAGGAGGCAGAACAATAGCAAATTGGGCCGGAGGTATGAGAGCTATACCATGTAGAACCTTGCAGTCCTTGGTAAAAACTGCAGTTTTATTCTAGGTGTGATGAGACGTAATTGAGGGTTTGAAAAGGGAAGTGATAGGGTCTTCTTTATCATTTAAAAGATCAGTGTCTATTTCTGGAGTGGATTAAATGGAGTGTAGACTGATAAGGGTGGAGAGGAAGAAGGAAGACCTAGTAAGTGGCCTAAAACTGAAGGTGAGTAGGGCAAGGAAAAAAGTGGTCAGAATGGAAGTGGATAGAAGCCTTCAGATTCCATTTATTTTTTTCCTGTGCATATTCTTTTTAAATTTTTTTATTTGTTCTTTTTAGTTATACATGATAGTAGAATGTATTTTGATGTATTATACATACTTAGATTATAAATTCCCAATCTTGTGGAATTACACTGGTCATGTAATCGTATATGAACATAAGAAAGTTATGTCCAATTTATTCTACTGTCTTTCTTATTCCCATTCCCCATCCCTTTCCTCCATTCCCCTTTTTATAACCAAGTGAACTTGTATTCTTTCCTCTCCTCAACCCCTTATTGAGTGTTAGCATCCATATATCAGAAAGAATATTCAGCCTTTGGTTTTTTGGGATTGGCCTATTTCACTTAGTCTAATAGTCTCCAGTTCCATTCATTTATTGGCAAATGACATAAAATTTGATTCATCTTTATGGCTGAATAATGTTCCATTGTGTATTTATGCACATTTTCTTTATACATTCATCTATTAAAGGGCATCTATGTTGGTTACATAGCTTGGCTGTTGTGAATTGAGCTGCTATAAACATTGAAGTGGCTGTGCCACTGCAGTATGCTACTTTGAAGTCCTTTGGGTACAAACCAAGAAGTGGGGTAACTGGGTCAAATAGAGGTTCCATTCCAAGATTTCTGAGGTCAGATTCCATTTATTCAGGGAATGGGAAGAGCTAAGAAGTCTGCTATTACATTCAATATGGACTTAAGAGTTATCCAAGGTTTTCTCCTAGGTTTGGGGCCTAAACAACTAGACAAATGGGATCATTTACTGATCAAGGAGAAACAGGAAGGTTTACAGCTTATGATAATGTTCAGTTATGCATATATTAAGGTTCTAGATACATTGGACATTTATGATTAATTTATTGAATAGTTGAACTTACCAGGCTTCAATCATGTTCTGTGACACATCTCTCTTTTCTGTCCATTAATGATTTCTTAGAACCATAATTTTCTAGTCACTTTCAATTATTAAGAACACTCATCCCCCCTCCTTTATACATTCTGCTCTCTTAACAACTATTCTTAGGCTTACTGACTCAGAATAAAGAGAAGGCCCAGTTTTATTCTCTTTCCTTCTCACTCTCCTGTTGTTATAGTTCCAACTGAGTTGAGGCTTAGAGGATGTATCTGGGACATAAAATTTCCCTTTTCTCTTAGTTAAGGATCTTTTTTCCTGAGGACTTAAGACTGACTTCCTATTGATGTCATCCATGGCAGCCACCCACATATCTGGTGGAATACATGTTTGAGTTCTTTTGAAGGAATTTACAAGAGCTTAACCAGTTCTGAAATCTCCACTGCAGAGGGCCTCAACACCCTCCCCAACAACATACTTCATAGCCTGCACTATAGAGGTGCCCTTACCAAGTAGGCTACCCATTTGAGTGAGGTACCAGCCTGAAGGCTCAAGCCTGAATGCTTTTACAATGCCCACCTGACCCTTGTAAATTTCAGGTATCCCCATCACATACAAAAGGACACTAAGCAATACTATTTCTCCAATTTTATTTTTCTTTTGTTAGATAGGTAAAAAACAAACCAACAAATCCACCAAACAGACATTCAACCAGAGGATTGGTTGCCACATATCCTGTCCCAGAGACTCCCCCAATCTTTATAAGCAAATCTGGAAGTTCTCTTTTGCCTTCAGAAAATAAAGTACTACTACCTCTTCCTCCTCCATATACTCTTAATCAACTATTCACACCTCTAAAGACTACCTTAAATTTCCTTCTCCTTATAGTCATGTCCTTATGTAAGCTCAGAAAAGGGCAATGCTTGGGATAGGACAACTAATTTGGCCATCAATTGTTAAGGCCTCAAAACAACACCTTGCACAACTCCAAAAATCAAGTTCTACTCAGCACCATATTCCCTATCCAAGCACATACTGTAAATGAAAAGACAAAAATTTGAGTCTGAAGATTTAAAGAAAAATCAAGAACATAATAGACCAGACAGCAAATAACATTTAAAATCATTGGACTTAATTACATCACCAAAGGTACATATAAAGATAGAGAGCTAAGGATTAGAATGAAAAACATCAGTTTTAGACATTTAGAAGTAGGTAAATATCTAGGGGAAGTACATAGAGAAGAGAGAGCAGGGGGAAAGAAGCTGAATGAGGAAGCGGGGTCTCATAGAACTCAAGGTAAAAAAGTACTTCAAGATGGAAAGAATAATAAACAAATGCCCTGGAAACTACTAAGAAAGTTCTGGATGAAGAACTGACAATGTATTTTGCAAAATGTAGATCATTAGTAACTTTGATAGGATAAAAGGAAACAAGCTGGGCCTGATAAATCACTCCAATAATCCCAACTTGGAAGCCTTCCACAGAAGGATTACAAGTTTGAGGCCAGCCTCTGCAACTTAATAAGATCTTGTCGCAAAAACTGGGGTGGGGATATAGCTCAGTGGTAGAGCCCCTCTGGGTTTAATTCCAAGTACTGAAAGGAAAAATAAAATAAGAGGTAACAAGAATCTAACTTAAATTATTAAAGAAGTATTAAAATGTTAGAAAGGTAAGCCAGCTAATAAAGCATATGGCATGTGGTAAAGAAAACAATAATAAAAGCTGGAATTCTGACAGGTCATGGATTCCTTCATTGAAAATAAAGAGTATGCTATCTTTAAAAAGATTTATTTTAATTGTATATAAAGATTTTTTTAAAAGAACAACAAATATGGAAAAGAAACAAGCTGAGATCTTGAAAATGAAAGCTAGTTACTAAGATTTAAATTGTATCTATACTACACATGGTTCAATAAATAAGCCAAATATATATTCATCACAGTTAAATAGTGAATTGGAAGTTAAAACTAAGTATATCAAATACTACACAGAGAAAAGTTTTTTAATATGGAAGAGAAATAAAAGCAGAAATTAAGAGAAATTTAACAGAAGAAGGAGACCAAATGTAATATGAATATGATGAGAGAATTCAGAGAACAAATGTCAGATAATATAATAACTGGTAACATTCCAGAAGAAAAGAGACTTAAGTCCTCAGATCAAAATGATTCACTAAGAGCTAAAATTAGATGACTTTAAATCAGACACACACACACACACACACACACACACACACTCAGGTGCCAATACTCCCTGTAAATTGACAGACATAAAAAGAAAATCATAGACTAGTAGAGAAACAGAGCATCCACAAGAACTCATGTTAACACAAGACTTCTCATTAGCAATAATATGTGACAGAAGACAATAGAACAATATCATCAATGAACTAAAGGAAAATCACTAGAAACCTATGTGATACAATCAAATTATGATTTACAAATGAGAATAAAAAGAAGCCCTTTACATATATTTAAAAATTCAGAAAGTCATTAAACACAGTTGATGAAAGAAATATTGAAAGAACATACTTCAGTGGGAAAAAAAGCTCAAAGGGGCATTAAAAATCAAGAAACATTTAATAAGCTAACAAAACATTATAGTAAGTCTAAGTGTTGACTACACAGAAGTAAAAGAGAAGAAAAGAAGGAAAAAACAAGAGGAAGAGAAGAAAAGGGAGAAGGAAATAAAGGAGAAAACATTTATTAGTGTGTTTTCACATGGACAGACCTAAAGCATTTGAAAATAGAAATGAGTCTAGTGATTATGAATGAAGAAAATTTGACAAAAGGATAGAAGTTTAACTTTATATTTGATTAAGAAAACATTAATTTGAATATTTAAGCAAAAAATAAAAGACAACCATTATTATAATAGAAAGAGTGCTTGCTGAGCAAATGTAAGGCACTGGATTCTATCCTCAGCACCCATAAAAATAACTAACTAAATAAATGTATTGTGTCCATTTATAACTAAAATGAGAAAGAAAGAAAGAAATGCAACATCTTTTCTGAACCAGTAGGGAAAATCTAAAAAATAAAGAAACCTTTATTAATCCAAAAGAAAATTTAAAAAAAAGATTTTTTTTTAAAGAAGGAAAATATAGAGTGAGAGGAAGAAGAAAGGGACAGGAAAATAAAGGATCTACAGAATGAATTGGCCAAAATATACCATATATATAATAGTATGTATATATATATATATATATATATATATATATATATATATATATATATATATA
>NW_025999982.1:1077301-1105695 GCF_001458135.2 Marmota marmota marmota | reverse complement strand
ATATATATATATATATATATAGTATAATAGTAATAGTACATACATATATTATTATGTTAACATTTATTTATAAATATATTTATATTGTATTAATTTATATTATATAATATATATCCCAATGTGCCACAGTAAATTTCACCTTTATATCTATAAGGCAGCAATTTAAAAACTATAAATAAATAAAAGGAAGACCAGTAGTATAGAGGAAGGGGCACAAACAGGGGAGTGCGGGGGGCGGGAGTACTGGAAACTGAAATGGAGCAAATTGTATTCAATGCATATATGATTATGTCAAAATGAACCCTGCTATTATGTATAACTACAATTCACTAACAAAATATTTTTTAAAAAATAAGGCAAATGTAACGCAGATTTTAAAAGAATGAGGAGCAGCTGCAGCTTCCACTGTGGACATTACTGGCAACACCAATGGACCACCTGATGCCAGGAGGCAAAAATAGAACAAAACGAGGGGCAGAAAAAAAGTCAAAATAATCTCTTAACACAATAAGATAAATACAATAATGGGTTGAACTCGCAGATTAAAAGCCAAAATTTCTTAGATGTCCTAACAAAGAGAGAATTTTTTTTATCTCTATGTAAGAAACATAACAAAAATTTGCTAGATTCTGTTAACAGGAAATATACCTAAAATAGGATGACATAGAAAAAAATGAGGAAATTTTAAAACATGTCAAGTAATTATCAACAAAAGCTGATGTAACCATGAAAATATCAGATAAAATAGAGACAAGTAAAAGGAAAAAGGATATTTCATGTTCTATTTAATAAAAGAAATTTTTAACAAAGACTATAATAGCAATAACTTCATATGATAGTTTTTGAGATATATAAAACAACAACTGACATTATAGCACTGAGGAAATCAACACATTGATAAATAAATGGGGAAAATTTTATAATATCTCACTCGGAAAATAAACAGATAAAACAGACAAAAAGTGGTAAGGCTACAGAGGCTTTGACACAATTTTAAAAAGCAAGCTTAAAATCTAACAGATGCACAGAAAACATTCTACCCAATTAAAAAAAGTGGAAAATTTATTAATTTGACCACCAATCCCCTCAACTAGACAATCTCAACTAATTCCAAACTGCACTTTTAACATAATACAAAGCACATATTCTAAGCACAATATGGCAAAATTAGGAATGAATAACAAAAAATTGTGTCTATATTTAGAAACTAAAAAGAATGCCTCTAAACAATCCAAAGTTTACAAAGGGTATTACAAGAAAATTACAGAATATACATAAATAAATAAGAACAAAATCATTTAATATCAAAATGCTTAGGGTACAACCATAATATCTTTCAGAGAGTAATTATTATAGTAAATAGTTTTAAATAGCACTCATTAATAAAAATAAATGAACTGAACATTAAGCTTAACAGTAAAAAAAGTGGAAAGAAAATGAATAGTTCCAAAAGTAGGAAAAAAATGATTTTTAAAATGAAGAATACTTTAAATAATAATAATCTTTTTTACTTACAAATTTTTAAATAGAAAAGAAAATGAAAATAATAATGTGAGGAACAAAAAAGAAGCACAAATACAGCAAAATTATTTCTAAGCACAAGAAAATGCACTAAAAATGTTCTTAAACTATATCAATGATCAGATTTTTTTATATATGCATTACCAAAATTGACTCAAGGAGAAATAAAAAACCTAAAATCATCAATAATTTAAAATTTATTTCCCCCAAGGCAACACAAGATGGTTTTATAGGTAAGAGTTACAAATATTCAAGAAATAATTTTTATATTGTACAACTTTTCCAAACAATAGGGAAGATTTAAAAGCAATATCAACTCATTTTATGCTATCACTATAACTGATATTAAACCAAGACAAAAATTAAAAATGTATAAACATATTTTACTTAGAAACACATATAAATTTCTTTCACAAACACTACAAGTCCAATCTGATATTGTATTTATTTATTTATTTACTTACTTATTTATTATTTTGGGGTACCAGGGATGATTGAACTCAGGGGCATTCAACCACTGAGCCACATCCCCAGCCTTATGTTGTATTTTATTTATTTAGAGACAAGCTCTCACTGAGTTGCTGAGACTGGCTTTGAACTCGAGATCCTCCTACCTCAGTCTTGAGCCACTGGGGTTCCAGGTGTGCGTCACCATGCCTGGCCTGTATTTATTTTTTAATGTTTCATGACCATGATAGAAATGACTAAAAATGCTATCAATAAATTCACTAAATTCATATATGAAAGAAAATATATGTAATCATCTCTAGAAATTTAAAAATGGAATAGATTCATAACAAAACTCTTATTAATAAGAAATGAAACTTTATTTAAAAAAGAATAGATAAGAACTTCTTTAACATAATAAATCTACTCCTTTATCATCTTAAAAATAAAGTTTGAGAAGTATTACCACTTAAGTATAGATCAAGAACAAGGTGGCCATTATAAATTTCTGTCAGTCAGTGCAATCAGATAAGAAAAGAAACAAAAAATAAAAAGAATCAAAGGGAAGGGATAAATTTTTAATATTTTCAGCCTATGATTATCTGCACAGAAAAATCAAAAAACAATGGACTGTTAAAATAACATGAGGTCAGAAAAATTGCTGGCTACAAAAATAACAATCAAAATTTATTAACTATTCTTTTATGCCAACAGTAAAAATTTAGAAAATGTAATTGGAAAATAAAATTAAACCATTTATTAAAGCAAAAACACTTACAAATTTATAAAAAATAAACCTCTAAAATTAGCATATGCATATCAGAGAAAACATTCAACCTTTGGTTTTTTGGGACTGGCATATTTCATTTAGTGTGATAGTCTCCAGCTCCATCCATTTTCTAGCAAATGCCATCATTTCATTCTTCTTTAAGGCTGAATAATATTCCATTGGGTATATGTGCCACATTTTCTTTATCCATTCATCTGTTGAAGGGCACCTAGGTTGGTTCCATAGCTTTGTTATTGTGAGTTGATCTGCTATAAACATTGATGTGGTTGCTTCACTGTAGTATTGATTTTAAGTCCTTTGGGTATAAACCAAGGAGTGAGATAGCTGGGTCAAATGGTGGTTTCATTTCAATTTCTCTGAGAAATATTCATACTGCTTTACAGATTGGTTGCACCAATTTATAGTCACACCAGCAATGTATGACTTACCAACATTTATTGTTACTTGTATCTTGAAAATTGCCATTCTGACTGGGGTGAGATGAAATCTTAATGTATTTTGATTTGTGTTTCTCTAATTGCTAGAGATGTTGAACATTTTTTATATATTGGTTGAATGATTATATTTCTTTCTTCTCCTGTGAAGTGTCTGTTAAGTTTCTTATCCCATTTATTGATTGGATTACTTGGTTTTTTGGTGTTAAGTTTTTTGAGTTCTTTAAATATGCTGGAAATGAATGCTCTAAGTGAATGTGGTAAAGATTTTCTCCAATTCTGTAGGCTCCCTTGTCACATTATTGATTGTTTACTTTGCTGAGAAGAAGCTTTTTAGTTAGAATCCAGTCCCATTTATTGATTTTTTAATTTGTCTTCTCATACTGTAGCAGCCTTGTAAAGGAAGTCAGGTCCTAAGCTGACACAATGAAGATTTGGGCCTACTTTTCCTTCAGTTAGGTACAGAGTCCCTGTTCTAGTTCATTTCTAATTTCATTCCATTTGATCCACTTACAGTTGAGTTTTGTGCAGGATGAGAGATAAGAGTTTAATTTCATTTTGCTACATATGGATTTCCAGTTTTCTCAGTACCATTTGTTCAAGATGCTATCTTTTCTCCAACATATGTTCTTGGAACCTTTTTCTAGTATGAGATAACTATATTTATGTGGGTTTGTCTCTGTGCCTTCTATTCTGTACCATTGATCTACAAGTCTTTTGCCATGCCAATATCATGCCATTTTTGTTACTATGGCTCTGTAGTATAGTAAAAGCTTTGATATTATGATGCTTCCTACTCCACTCTTCTTGCTAAGGATTGCTTTGACTATTCTGGGTCTCTTGAATAATGAATTCCATGATTGCATTGTAATACTATGAATACTATAATTGGAATTTTAATAGGAATTGCATTAAATCTGTATAGTACTTTGGGTACAGCCATTTTGACAATATCGATTCTGTCTATCCAAGAGCATGGGAGATCTTTCCATCTTTTAAGTTCTTCTTCAATTTCTTTAGTGTTCTGTGGTATTCATTGAAGAGGTCTTTCACCTCTTTTGTCATATTGATTCCCAAATTATTTTTTGTTTGTTTTGTTTTGTTTTGGGTTTTTTGTTTTGTTTTGTTTTTGAGGCTATTGTGAATGGAGTGGTTTTCCTAATTTCTCTTTCAGTGGATTTATCACTGAACATGTTTTATTTGTGGGTGTTGATTTTATATCTTGCTACTTTGCTGGATTCATTTACTGGTACTAGAAGTTTTCTGGTGGAATTTTTTCATCTTCTAAATATACAATCATGTCATTTGTCTTATTTTGGTATCAGGGTGATACTAGCTTTATAGAATATGTTTGGAAGGGTTCCCTCCTTTTCTCTTTCACAGAATAATTTGAGGAGTATTTTTGAAGGTCTTCTATAACTCAGCTGAGAATCCATCTGCTCCTGGGCTTTCTTGATTGGTAGGGTTTTGATGGTGCTTTCAATTTTATTGCTTGAAATTGATCTATTTAAATTGTGCATGTCCTCCTGATTCAGTTTGGGTAAGTCATACGTCTCTAGAAATTTGTCTATGTCTTCAAGATTTTCTATTTTATTGGAGTATAAATTTTCAAAGTAGTTTCTGATTATCTTCTGTATTTCACTAGTGTCCATCATGATACTTCCTTTTTCATTGTGAATTTTAGCAATTTGTGTTTTCTCTCTCCTTCTCTTCATTAGCATGGCTAAGGTTTATCAATTTTATTTAGTTTTTTCAAAGAACCAACATTTTGGTTTGGCAGTTTTTTGAATTGTTTGTTTCAATTTAATTTATTTCAGCCCTGATTTTAATTATTTTCTGTCTTCTACTACTTTCAGTGTTGATTTGTTCCTCTTTTTCTAGGGCTTTCTGATGTAGTGTAATGTCATTTATTCCTTGACTGTCTACTCTTTTAATGAATGAGCTCAATGAAATAAACTTTTCTCAGCATTGCCTTCATAGTATCCCAGAGACTTTGATATTTTTTTATCAGTATTCTTATTTACCTCTAAGTATTTTTTTGTTTTATCCCTGATTTCCTCTGCTATCCATTCATCATTCAAAAGCATATTATTTAGTCTCCAGGTGTTAGAGTACCTTCTATTTCTTATTATATCATTGATTTCTAATTTCATTCCATTATGGTCTGATAGAATACAGGGTACCATCTCTACTTTTTAAATTTTGTATTTGTTATAAGTTGCTTTGTGGCCTAAGATATGATCTATTTTAGAGAAGGATCTGTGTGATGCTGAAAAGAAAGCATATTCACTCATTGATGGATGGAATATTCTATATATGTCTGTTAAGTCTAAATTTTGATTATATTATTTAGTTATATAGTTTCTTTGTTTAGTTTTTGTTTGGAGGATCTATCCGGTAGTTATAGAGGTGTGTTAAAGGCATCCAGTATTACTGTGTTGTGATCTATTTGATTCTTAAAATTGAGAAGAGTTTGTTTCACGTACATAGATGCTCCATTGTTTGGGGCGTAATTATTTATGATTGTTATGTCTTGCTGATGTATAATTCCCTTAAGCAGTATGGAATGTTCTTCTTTGTCCCTTATGATTAATTTTATCTGACATGAGGATTGAAACGCTTGCTTGTTTACAAGATCCACATAAATGTTTTTTTTCCCATTCTTTCACCTTCAGTCTGTGGATTTCTTTGCCTATGAGGTGAGTCTCTTGGAGATAGTTTATTGTTGGTTCTTATTTTTTAATCTAATCTGCCAGTCTATGTCTTTTGAATAATGAGTTTAGGCCATTAACATTCAAGGTTATTACTGAGATATGATTTGTATTCCCAGTCATTTTTGTTGTTGTTAATTTGAATTGTTTTCTCCAATGATTGACTACTCCTTTAGTGTAGTTCCTCCCTTTGCTGGCTTTCACTTTTTTAATTTCATATTCATGGAATATTTTGTTGAAAATTTTCTAGAATGCCGGCTTTTTAGTTGTGAATTCTTTTAACTTTTCTTTATCATTGAAGGTTTTTATGTCATTCTCAAATATGAATCTCAGTTTTGCTGTATATAGGATTCTTGGCTGGCACTCATTTTCTTTCAGAGGTTGGTATATTTTATTCTAAGACCTCCTAGCTTTGAGAGTCTTGACTGAGCAATCATCTGAGGTCCAAATTGATTTCCCCTTATACATAATTTGATTTTTTTTCTCTCACAGCCTTTAAGATTTTATCTTTATTCTCTGTGTTAGTAATTCTTATTATAATGTGTCTTGGTATGGGTCTGCTGTAATTTTGCACACTTGGGGTCCTGTAAGCCTCTTGTATTTGATTTTCCATTACATTCTTCAGGTTTGGGAACTTTCATGCTATTATATCATTGAAAAGATTGTGCATTTCTTTGGTTTATATCTCTGCTCCTTCATCTATTCTGATAACACTTAAATTTGGTCTTTTCATATTATCCCATAATTCTTGGAAGTTCTGTTCAGGGTTTTTAACATTGTTACTCCATCGTCAACTTTAATTTCAATATTATAAGTTTTGTCTTCATTGCTTGAGATTCTGTCTTCCAAGTGGTCTAGTCTGTTGGTGATGCTTTCCTTTGAATTTTTATTTTGGTTTATTGATTCCTTCATTTTGAGGATTTCTTCTTGATTTATTTTCAGAATCAGTCTCTGCCTCTTTATTGAAGTAATCTTTCACCTCCTGAATTCTATCTCAGATATCACTCCTTACATCATCCTTTACATGATGGATCAATTTAACTATGTACATTCTAAACTCCTCTGTCATTTCTTCTACTGTGTTATCAATGGCTTCTATTATTGGAACATCCTGGTTTGTTTGGAGAAATTTTTTCCCTTACTTTTTCATGTTCTTTGTGTGTCTTCCCATCTAACAGTATGAATCTGAGGCAGTTCAGTTTCTACCCTGTAGAATAAAAGTAACCCTGAAGTCTTCTAGTACCTCACCTTTAAGGAGGAAACCAATATTTATAGCACCCAAATGAAAACAATATACAGCATTAAACCAAATAGCTTCTATTAAGGTGTCTACAGTTTTGTCATAATAAACAGAAATGATGTGTTCAATTATTTTCTATAATATAAACAGTATGTTTGCAAAAGTTTTTATAATTTCAGATGATGGGAAAAGAGAGAAAAGTAGTAAAGGATGTGATGTTTATGAGGAAGGAGGAGAGAAGATAGAAGGAAAAATATAGGAAGAGTTAAAGAGTAATTAATAGAGGTTGGCTGTTAGCAGGAGAAAAGAAAGAAAATCTAGGGAAACAGATAAGTGAGATATATATATATATATATATATATATATATATATATATATATNTCTACATATATATATATATATATATATATATATATATATATATACATATATATATTAGAAAATGAAAGAATATACAACAAAGCTGTAATATACTATTCAAACATTCCAATCCTCAATAAACTGATGCATGGAAAATATTTGTTTTTTTAAATGGTAAGATATGAGAGAGAAAAACAAAGGATCTCAATGGAAAATTGAACAATTATTTCCATTAAAGTTCAATAGTTTCTCAGCCTCCCTTCTCAGCAGAAATGTGGAGTTGTCTGGAGTTTGGCAGATCCACCCTCACGATGGTGAGGGTTCCTAGGGTGGGAGGGTTAGTCCTAGAAGCAGAATCCCTGGCGGTAGGGTGAAGGCTAGGTATGCTCTGGTCTCTTTGCTGTGTGCCAATTGGTCTGGAGATTATGCATCAGTGCTCCTCTGGGGCCCAGCAATTGACAGCCAACATTGGAAGACTACATCACAGGAATCTCCTTTGAGTTCCACTAATGTATCATAGGAGCCTGTTCTTAGTCCCTAAGTATACTGCAGACCTCACAATTCCTAGCCTCTGACTTAGTCTCCAAACTCCATCTCTCCACCCTACTCTTATGAATTCCCAATTAGGCACTACTTCTCTGCCAGTCAGTCCTGAGGTCTGGGCACCAGGATCTGTGTGCCAGTCACAGACAACTATTCTGTATCAAGTGCAAGCACTGAAACCTGCAGGCCAGCTACATAGCTGCAAATGATGGGCCAGGTTGGGGGGCTAGGTAGGGGTTAGGAGACTGGGGACTGGGGAGCTGGAGGACCCTGTTTAGTGACAGAATGATGCCAGTTCTGCCAGGACCAGTGGGTTGATGGATACCAGACTGGGGAGGGAGTCAGGGACCAGGTTGGTGCCAGGACCCCCAAGTGCTGACCCAAGTGTGCCCTGGAAACATAGTGGTGCTGAATTGGCTGGCCAGGTGAGCCAAGAGAAAGATGAGCTCACACCCTCTTCCAACCTTCCAACCCATTGTGGCCTGCCCTGTCAGTCCCTGCAAGCTTCAGGACTTGCAGAGTTGGGGAGAGAGCAGCCTCTTTTATCTGTGTTCCCCAGGCAAATTCTCCCAGTTTCTAACTTTTCACAGGATTGCTAGGCTCAGACAGGCCCATGCAGAACTAGCTGAAAACTCATGAATCTGGGTTTCAGTTTCATAGGCTCCACCACATTGAGTCCCAAGATAGTTCCTGGATTGTGGATGATTGATAAACTCCAGCGGAAAGGGTTTTTTAATTTTTTAATCTAATTAATAAATTAAGCAGTGTGTGGTTCAGCTACAGCAGATTGCCCCTCCAGTCTAAAGATTTTTCACTCTAAGCCTCAGGGTGATGTGATATTCCCGCTGTCTGAGTTCTGGGTAGCCAAGCTAAGAGAAATAATGCTGCCTCATACTATTCCAGCATCTTCCTTCCCCCTTGACATTTTAAACAAGAGAAAATAAAAAATAAACTAAACAGTTTAAAATTAACTAGCTCTATGTGTCCATGTGTATATAATATGAGGAAAAAATCTCAAACCGTAGGGTTGACTGAAATAAGCAAAGGCAACTGAAATAAAGTATAAAATTATATTAAGGTGATATTAAAAGATGTGACGCAAGTTAAAGCAAAATTTTTAAACCCACCATCTTTCTTAAGGGCCCATGTAAATATAGAAGTATATTTTTCAAAATTACTGGATACACATGCAACTTATAATAGCAGCTGCCTCCAAAGAGCAGCTGGAAGACAATGAGCCTGGGCATTTGTGGTCCAAAGATATTTTAGCTGTCTCTAAATTTTCCTTCTTAAAAGAAAAATTGGGAGCAAAAGTGGCAAATATTATATTATAGGTGGTATTACTATTTATGCTTGTTATTCTTTATATATTTTTAATATTGCAAAGTTAAAAGACAATAAATAAAACAACTACACTGTAAAGTCCTAGGGAGACAGGACATTATGGCAAATTTGGCCACCAACCAAATCTCCAACCCATCTCATAATGTGTCCTATCCCTTTAAGCATTTCTGAGAATCTCTAAGGAAATGACCACATGCCTTCACCCACTTGAACAAACCTCCTCTAGTTCTCTTTGTTCTATCCACTGTCCATGAGGCTATGTAAAGGCATCCACTCACTTTGAAGTTTAAAGCCCTTCTTCATCAAGGATACAGATCTTAGATGATGAAAAAGCCACTGATCCTTAAAGTGTCCATAGTACTTGGGTTCCACAAGGAATGAAGATTTCTTAACACACAGTGAATGAATGTTTCTTAAGCCCTCAAATAGAAAATGAACACAGTCTCATTAACACTACTCAAAAATTGATATTTACTCATCTATGAGCAAAAACACATATGCACGCACTCAAGGTTTTTTCAATACTTATACAACCAAAATTATACTTAGAAAACTTCTTATGACTTTGAAAGCATTATTTATAATCTCATTAGTTTTCAGAATATTACAGCTAAAATTCTGCTAGGGCTTAGGCACAAAACACGTTCTGTTCACCCCTTTCCCTGGCAATCTTTTTGTTCATTCTCCCACATCTTGTGACATCTTTGTTCACCCTGACACTGCCTGTCTTCCTATGTCCTAAGATATGTTTTACTTGTAAGGCACAAAATCTTTCTGACTAATGGGTGTGAGAAGAGGAAAAGGAGGAGTGTCCTGATGTTGGTCATGGTAGGGAGAATTTCTTCACTGATTCATAATATAAAAAATGCATATCACCACAAGGACTATGCCAAGTGTAAGGTTTGATGAAGGGAATATAGATAACTTTTGCTCTCAGAGAAAGTAGAAACAACCTGAGCAAATCAAATGGGGAACAGCAATGAGGTAATGCAGAAATCAATCATGTGGATTGGGAGAGGGAAATGAGGGCCAAGAAAATATCTCAACTAAAATAGGTTGGGAAATGACAGCCTTCCTCATGTAATAAATCAAAGTCCAATATGGGAGAGGGAAGCAATGAACCCTACCTTCCATAACATTCCACAGTCAAAGTGGTCTCTGATTAATCTTTTTTTTTTTGCTGTTTTTGTTCCATATTCATTTATTACTGCTTTATAGTTGTATATATTGTGTGTGGTTTGTTATAAATTTCTCCTCCTTCCTACTCCTGATTCCTTTCCTCTACTCCACTAATCTATTTTCTATTTTAATGAGATCCCCCACATTTTTTCCCATTTTCCTCTCTAGCTTTCACAAATGAGAGAAAACATATGATCTTTGACTCTGAGTTTGGCTTATTCTCATTGACATAGTGTTCTCAAGTTCCATTTTCCTATAAATGACAATTTTGTTTTTTCTTTATGACTGAATAAAACTCCACTGTGTATACTTACCACATTTTTTTTACCCATTCATACATTGATAGACACATAGACTCATTTCATAGTTTTGCTATTGTGAATAGTATATAAATATGGGTACTATGATGAGTAAGTTCTTTAGAATAAATACCAAGTAGTAGTATAGCTGAATCATATAGTGGTTCCATGTCTATTCTTTTAAGAAACTTCTGTACTGATTTTAGTAGTGGTTGTACTAATTTATAATCCCACCACAACATAAAATTATTCCTTTTTCTGTACATCCTCTCCAGCATTTATTATTATTTCTATTCTTGATGGCTACCATTTTGACTGGAGTGAAATTTATGAGATATTTCTGTTTAATTTTTTTGTCCACTTATTAATTGGATTATTGGAGTAGGGGGATTGATTTTGTTTTTAATTCTTTATATATTCTGGAGATTAATACTCTATCAGAAGATTAGCAAGTGAAGATATTCTCCCATTCTGTAGGTTCTCTTTTCACATTCTTAATTGTTTTCTTTGCAGTGAAGAAGCTTTTTAATTTGATGCCATCCCATTTATTAACTCTTGGAATTATTTCTTGAGCTTTATAGGTTCCATTGAGAAAGTCCTTACCTATGCCTATATGCTGGAGTGTTGATTCCATGTTTTCCTCTGGGAGTTGCATACTTTGTAGTCTGATTCCTAGGTCTTAGATTCCTTTGAATTTACTTTTTTGTAGGGTTATAGAGAAGTTTTTAATCTTGTTCTTCTACATATGGATAATCAATTTGTTTAAAAGGCTGTATGCTCTCCAATATTTTTAGACCTTTGTCAAGGATCAGATAACTGTATATGTATGGGTCTGTTTGTATGTCTTTTTATTCTGTAACACTGGTCTATGTATCAGTTTTTATTTCAGTGCCATGCCGTTTTTGTTACTGTGGCTCTATAGTATACTTTCAAGTCAGGTATTGTGATGCTTCATTATTGTGCTGTTGGCTTAGAATTGCTTTGGCTATTCTGGGTCTTTTGTTTTTACAAATAAATTTTAGGACTGGATTATCTAGTTCTGTGAAGAATGTCATTGGTATTTTGATGCAGGTTGCATTGAATGTGAATATTGATTTTAGTAGTATGGATATACTTTTGATATATAGACATTAACAATGTTAATTCTGCCTATCCATTTTCTTGTGTCTTCTTCAATTTCTTCAATATTCTATAGTTTTTATTGTAGAAATCTTTCACCTCCTTGGTTATATTTATTTCTAGGTTAGTTTTGTTGTTGTTGTTGTTTTGTTTGTTTGTTTGTTTGGTGGCAAGGAGAGGTTATTTGTTGAGACTATTGTAAATGGAATTGATTTTCTGATTTCTTTCTCAGCAGATTCATTATTATTGTATAGGAAAGATATTGGTCTTTAATGTGGATTTTGTAACCTGCTGCTTTGCCAAAATTGCTTACTAGCTTTAGCAGTCTTTTGGTGATACTTATAGGATATTCTAAATATAAGATCATATCATCCACAGTAACAATTTGACTTCTCCCTATGCTGGGGATGTATATATAGCTCAGTTGGTAGATGGTTGCCTCACATGCACTAAAGCCTTGGATTCAATCCCCACCACCACACACACACAAAAAGAATCTTAACTCTTTTTTTTAGTGAAGACACAGAAATAAAATAATCTTAAATGTTTTCCATTTACCAATTTGTGAAAACACATTTAATGCTTAAATATATGGCCTCATGGAATTTAAGAAGTCAAGAGTACTTGATTTTATATTTAGCAATTGATGTTTTACAACTTCATAAATTAATAAAATGTATCCTCTAACACATTTATGAAGATTAATTGCATTTATGTTAATTATAATTTACTCATTTTAACTATAAAAACCAAGATATTGGACAGATACAGTCAACAGTATTAGCCATATCTTCCCTATTGAAGAAAAATCCCAGAAGCAATGGATATTACATTCTAGACATGTTATAGAAACCAATACTCTGACAACCTAGAAAAAATTGAGTTAGTAATTTTAAAGACATTTTTCCTCTCATCTATTTACCTAATTTCAATTGAACTTTTTTTTTAAGTCTCGTGAACTAAAAGGTATTTGGATCCATTTCCCATTTAAATTTTAATTTATGAGCACTCATTTATCTATATGTCAATTTTGATATATAGACACAAGGCACATATGTAGACACAAAAATACAATACACGGGTGTGCACACACATATAAGACAGACAGGAAACAAAGATCCTGTAGCTTTTTGCAGGTAAATCTCCACAAGTAGGAGAAATCACTACAGATGTTTATTAAAACTTCTATTAGATCTAATCTGTTAGAAATTAAAATAAAGCCTATCACACTTTTACATTATGACTTAAATATAGGGCAGGCATGTACACTTGGAAATGTTAGGTGTAAAGTCTGACAGTCAGTGGACACTAAAATCAAAGATTCAGATTGCCAGTTGTCCTCCATAACTATCAGATTTATTCCCCAAATCCCCATGTCTATGTCCTTCTTAGGATTTTATGAAGGAGATTTTTTCCAATGCATTGGAGAGCAAATCCTTGAAAATTGACCTCTGAACAAAGAGTGTAAAAACCTCTATAGTTAGATAAAAGAAGAGTGATCAGAAAAATATATTAATTGGACATGCA
This sequence comes from Marmota marmota marmota, assembly GCF_001458135.2. NCBI lineage: Eukaryota > Metazoa > Chordata > Mammalia > Rodentia > Sciuridae > Marmota > Marmota marmota. The sequence goes on along the minus strand of NW_025999982.1, from coordinate 1,092,181 downwards.
GGATCAAATGTAAATTCACCGTAATATAATGAGCTCAAAATTATAGAATTTTTTAAAAAGGAGTTCTAAAAAATGAAACATCTATAATTATTCTAGTAAAGGAGCATGCAAGAACATCTTTATCAGGTCAGAGTGCACTTTTAGGTCAGATTAGACTCAGTTCAGATATTTGAAGAATATGAAAGTCCTGAAATCCTCAGGTAAAGATTCTCAAGGAAAAGAAGACTTGAATATATGAGATAATTCCACTTTTCTTCCCTGTGCTATAGTATTTAGGGAGGAACTTGTTAAGAAAGCAGGATAGTAAAGTGTGAGAGCAGATAAGATAGCCAGCCATTTAGGTCCCCAGTGACTTGAATTTAAAAGTGACACCTTTTATCTTTCATCTCAAACTGGTTTTTGTCAATCCTCTCTGAAATTTACATTTCAGATGCATATCTTGGAGAGATAGAGATATGGCAGAATCTAAGAAGTAAGGGAAGCTACTGCTCTGAGCTTGAGAGGCAAAACCTCATACATAGAGCATTTTAACCATTGTTTCTTTTGTAAGATCAATCTCTTAAGGAATACTTTATGTTTCCTCTGAAGACCCCTTTTCATTCCCCAGTTGGTAATCAGGCCAGGTTTGGGTGAAGAAAATTGTGAGACATCACTTCCCATTACTTTTGAGGATGAGACTCTCCCCTCTGAACATCATGAACTGAATGAAAGAACAGAAGCACCAATGAACTATCTCTTTGGCTAGGGGACATCTTTCCAATATTGGAGCCTCTAGCTCCTGAAGCTTCTAATGGCCAAAATTTTCTGCCCCTCTTTCCATGCATGACCTCTGGATTTAACTGCTGCCTCACCAGTGTGGTCATAACCTCTGCTTTTTTCATGGGTGGCCATAAAAAAGATACAAGACTCCAGATTATCCACACTTACCATGTGATTTATAATCCCTGGGAGAACATGGGACCCCTTTTTTGTAATGAATCTTCATCTGTGTTAATCCTACCATTAGGTAATAAACTTTTTTTGAAGGGGAGGACTAGGCCTCACTTAGAATGGAGTATCATAGTTGAAAAGCTGTAGAAAAGTATTAGAATTTATATTTCGCTTTTACGGCCATGGTTCTCTATCAGTGAGTTTGTATTGAGACCATGTTTGGCAGTAGCAGAACACTAAGTTTAAAGACTAGAATAAAAAGTCTATGCTCGCTATGATTTGAAGGAATTCCAGAAGGAGAGGAGGACATCTAGTGTTTGCTAAATGCTCAATGCCCTTTTTCCCCAAGGAATCTAAGCCAAAGGTGAACTGAAAGGCTGTGGGTATAAATCTCCCTTTTTGCAGTCAAAGAAGCCAGGGCAGCACACAGGAGACAGAAACAACAATGGGAATCCCTACAGGCTTGTAAAGACTTAATATGCAAACAAAAGGAAACCAAGCAATTCTTTATGAACCACTCCAAGTAAAATGTCTCTCTCTCTCTCAATGGCTAGAGTCTGATCAGGGAAGGGAGGGGAGTTGCTCGAGAGGAGCTAGCTTGGGAGAGTGCAGATTGGTTCATCCCAAAGTGTATGTCACTGGGACTTTCACTCAGCACCACTTCACTGACCAGTTGCCACAGAACACCCCCTCAGGGCTGTTGGGAGAGGAGGTCAGAAAAGAAACAATTCAGATTCGCTGGACAGTGTCCCTGGCCTTTTGTTTCAACCCTTTGTTTCTTTCCAAATTTCCAAAGGCAAACTGGGATTAGGGACATTGTCTACTGGTTCCAGATACTCTCTGAGCCTGGATAGGATAGTGAGAAACAGTTTGGGCAGAACCCAACATGCCTGACCCACAGGAGAGTTGGTTAAGAGCCACCTAGTCCATGAATCCTGTCACCAGAGTCTTGTAGAATGGTGGCTTACACTAACTGCATTTAATTAGCCAACAGATGCCCACCATTGTCTGCCAGAAAGAGAGAGAACACACTTCAAAAAACTGTGGGGTGCAGAGAAGCTTACCTCAGTGGCAATCCCAGCAAAGCTCCCATCTGACACCAGTCTTGGAAATCAGGATCAGGTCTCCATTCACCCAGCATTGAAGATTAAACACCCAAGAAATGCTGAGACAAGAGCAAAAAGTGAATTTTATTTAAGAAATATAACAGAGTGTATGTGTGCATGGGGAGACACTCCTTCAAAGAAGAGGAGGTCCAGAGCTGGTGTCAGAAAGAGTGGGGGTTTCCTGTACCTTTATAGATTTTAGGCTTTCTTTCTTCTCATGCCCCCTCCTCCCACTCTGTCTATGTGATGGAATGGTTACCCAAAGGCAGGAAGGGAGCTGTAGAGGGTGATTGCTACTGATGTAAAGTGTAGTCCTCTCCTCTCCGCAGAGACTGTTAGCAACCAGGTTACAGGAAGTGTTATCTATCCATTTCTTTCTTTCTTTTTTTTTTTTTTTGATAATTGGCTACCTGTTCTTTGACCTGGTCTCAATGTCACATTTTCTATTCATAATTTGTGTATTCCTGTGTTGAGTTTTGTGCATCTGTTGGATGGATTTACCTTCCATTAATTTCATTGGGCCTTTTTAGGGCATGGCTTTCTCTTGCCAAAGTGCCTAGAATGATCTAGATTGAGACCCCCTCATAGAATTCACAGGCTTTGTGTTAATTCTTCATTTTTCCTGTAGGAGTAAATGTGCATAAGTGGGACCTAAGGGCCCACCACTAGCCATTCCTACTTAGGGCCTGGTTATTACTTTAAATTTTTGCCTCTTGTATTCTTTGTATTAAAGTATAGATAAAGTTTGAGTGTCATTATTTTCTGTGTGAAGCAAAATGCACTATCTTTTGGCTAAGTTTAGTTCAGCAGCAGTGTCTCTACCCTTTGAACTTGTAGTATCCCTACAGATTTCTAGTACTTCACAGAAAAAGAGAAAATAAATAATAGCAACAAACAATTCAAACAATAAATAGCAATAAAATAAATACCCCGTGCCTACTATGATATCTACAATACTACTCTCCACAGAAATAGGAATGGTAATATCATTAACTGCCACAGCAAAAACATCAAAGTTAACTATATCATCCACAGCAGTAATAACTGCAGCAACATGAATGGCAGGAATTACATCTAAAAGATGGTTTAAAAATAGCTCATTAAGATAAAAAGTGTGATAATGTAAAAGAGAGTTTAGAATGTTCAAAATGTAAATAGAGAACATGCAGAATAGATGTAGAGAAGAAGGAAGAGAAAAACTAGGGAAGTAAAGTGAGAAAGAACAAGAGTATGTGGCTGTTAACTCAGGGGCGCATGGTTTCAGGGGTCTTAGTCCATAAAAGGCCAGCTCCATTTCTTGGGGCTCAAGGTGAGGCTGAATGTCTTGTAAGGAGAGTGTAGCAGAGGAAAGTAGCTCACATCAGGAATCAGAGAGAGAGAGAGAGTCCACTTGGCAGATACAAATATAGACTCAAAGCCACGCCCCAACTCCCACCTCTCCCTGCCACATCCTACCACTTCAGTTACCACTCAGTTAATACTTGTCAGGGGATTAAATCACTGATTGGGTTGGACTCTTACAACCCAATAATTTCTCCTCTGAGCCTTTTTGCACTGTCTCACAAGAGAGCTTTTTGGAGACAACTCACATCTAAACCATAACAGCAAGGGTTAGGAGTTATTAATCCTTTCCTCTTTGTATGTTGCTCATCAAGCTACCAATTGAAGTGGTTGAAGATTTCTAGTAGTTCACCAAATAATAACAACAAATGCAAACAATGTACAGCATTAAACCAAATAGTTCCTGCTATGATGTTTACAATGTTAATTATCACAATAAACAGAAATTATATGATAAGTTATTGCCTACAATAAAAACAGTAAGTTTGCAGAAGGATTTACAATTTTGAGTGGTGGACAGGGAGGGAACAGAAATAATATAGGATGCGATGATTATGAGGGAGGAGGAGAGACGATAGAAGTAAAAATTAAAGGATGAGTGAAAGAGTACAACAGAGATTGGACACAGAGAGAAAGAGGATCAAGGGAAACAGATAAGTTAGGGGGGAAATATACATGTGTGTGTGTGTAGCAAAAGTTTAAAAAAATAAAAAATAAATATAAAAGAATACAAAACAAAACTTCAATATTAGGTGGGTCATCTGGAATATGATACTTGCTCCACCCTCAGGGTGGGGTTGCTAGAGTAAGAAAGGTAAGTCTTAGACAGACTCCTGGAGGCAGGGTTTAGGCCTCAGGTATGCTCCAGGATCTACACTGAATGCCAATTGGCCTCGAGATTTTAAATCAGCACACCTCCAGGGCCCAGCAATTGCTGGACCATACTGAAATATCCCCAGAGATCTCAGCATCTCCCCTTGGTTCTACTCATGTGCTGGAAAAGCCAATTCTTAGTCCCTGGGCATCTTGTTTCCTAGTCTCAAGTTCAGTCTCCAAACTCAACCTCTCCATCCCTGACCTTTTCCAAGTCCCGGCCAAGTGCCTCTCCCCTAGCAGATCCTGCAAGCAGCCAGATTTGGTGGGGAGCGGGGAGGAGCCCCGGTTTCCACAACCAGTTGTCCCCTGGGTAAACTTCTCTCCTTGTTTGATTTTCTCCTGGTGGTTTAGACATACTCTGTGTTGTGCTGTGTGGGTTTGCCAGGCCTGTTTTTCAAGCCAAACTCAGTTTTACCAAGAATCATCTTCCTTAGTTGCCACCCCTGCACAGCAATTGCAAAATGGTCCTTCCTCTGTCCTCCACACCCGGGCACTGGGAGAGAATGGGCTTCTTGCTCATACAAGGGTAATATGCAGCACACCTTTCAGTTTAGTCAGGCAGTGTCTTTGAGTTATAGACTTTCCATACCCAGACACACTGCAGGCCTCCTAAAAAATGTGGGTTCCTTTAATTCCCTTATCCTTCCACTTGGCTCATGGAAGGACCACTCTGGCTGGCATCTCTGCTGGCAGCAGCAGCTGGAGGACTGGAGATTTCTTCCTTATTATATCCAACCTACTGAGTCCCCAGTCTGCTTTGAATGTCCAGTATTCAATTCCAGTAAATTTCCTGCTTGTTTTTTTTTTTTTATTATTATTATTGTTCACCCACCTAGCTGAGAAGCTGCCTATCTGCTTTCTTGGTTTCATACCACGATGGAACCAGGAAAACAAGCCATCTTGGCGATACACTCTTTTTCTTTGTTCAATGCACTCGATTTTCTGAGTAAGATACTCTGACTGTTCAATATTGAATTTTAGTGAAATCTCTCTTTCACACACCTCACGGAGAAGCCATGAAGCAAATGAAAATGCAGCCTTCCTCTAATCTGCCATATAGAATCTCCTTCTTGCTTACTCTCATTCAGTATCTGACACTTACCCTGGAAATGACATCAGTTTATCATATAAACACACTATTTTTTTTCTTTTTTATTGAAGCAAAATCTATGACGTCTACAAGTAAGTTTTATGTTTCTCTCAATTTTACTGTTGTTATTAATTTCTTATGGTATATATGTAGAGTCCCTTTTAGTATGAATGTACCAAGAGATACAATTTGTGTTTCTGATACTTTGGTAATGTTTTAGTACTCCTAACATTATAGCTTCCAGTTTCTTAATCCTACTTCCAATGGTGTGCTCCATTTTCAGCTATCGATGGCCATAACTGGAGGCTATAATTGAATTGCTTAGTACCTAATGTGATGCTATGATAGTAAGTATTTATCAAGTACTTAAAATGTGGCAGGCACTATACTCAGGGCTTTTCATAGGCATACACGTTATATCAAATAAGTATTATTATTCCTATTACACAAAGAAAAAAATTGTGAGACTAGGTAAATTGTCCATGACCCCACAATTCCAAGTACCAGTTCTCCCCACTGTAGCATCAAGCAGTGCCTCCATCTAACCAAATGGTAAGAAGTATAACCTCCCATTTATAAGACATTTATGTTTATGGAGGAAAAAGGGAAAAAAATGTCTAAAAATTAACCTTAAAAAAGTGATTAGCAATCAAGTCATACTGTAATGATCATGATGAACCAACACAATCATTCCAAAGAAGTAAAGGGAAATAGAGAAATAAGAAGGTAAGAAAGTGACATAAAAATCTTACCAAAAAAAAAATTTTACCAATGAATTTTGAAACTTTGAATTGGCAAAAAGGAACAAGGAAGAGGAAATAGCCTCTCCCAATGATTCCATGCTTAGCCTTTCTTTCAAGAAAGTAACCCAGATTAAGAGAGACTTGAGCAGGATAACCTGAAGATATTTATTCTCCCACTATATTGGACTGATTCTAAAGAGAGTTTGGTGGTCTCTCAAAATCCTATTTCTAAAAATTCTGGCAGAAAGAGTTTGAGAAGTAATTATATTCTTCATCCAGGAGCTTTTCATTAATTTATTTACTTGATTTCTTTTTCACAGAAAAGCAAAAGCCAGGTAAGTTATATCCATCAATTCTGAGGTTAGTTCCTATAGGATTATATTCTTTCTGAGCATGAAAGACCTCAACATTCAAGGTTTTTTCAATCTCTTTTGTTTTAAATTGAACAACTTTCTCTAAAGTTACTGATAAATGTTTTAGAAGTAAAAATCATATGAATGACAAATCAAGTAATGAGCTGGCTAACAGTGACCTGAAATCAGAGATAATAATTTTGAACATTTTTAAAATCAGTTTACTTATTTTAAATTCATTTTTAAATTTATGTTTTAAATTAACACAATAAATATACATGCTTATGGGCTTCTGTGTGATATGATACAGATACAGACACAGATATATATACACACACAACATGTGGTAATCAAATTAAGGTAATTAGCATTTCCAATTCTTAAAACATTCACCAATTCTTTGTGTTTGGGGCATAATGAGTTCCTCTGTTCTAATTCTTGATACAATATCTAATGAAGCATTGTGAACTGTAGTCACCCTACTGTGCTATTGAACACAAGGACTTTTCCTCTTATTTTGAACATTTTTCACAAATTGTCACCTATGGGGAAAATGCTACCTGTTATTTTTATTATTAGAGCTTATAAATGATTTGGTAGAAAAGGGGAAAAAAGTAGGAGATGGCAGAAATCCAACTGAATTTGCAAAGTTAAATAGAGATGTTACTCAAAAAAAATTTTATTAAGGGCCATGTGCTAGGCAGTGGAAATGCAGCAGGGACACTACAGGAAAAGATACTAACCCTCTAAATTTACATATGAAATTAAAATTCCTGACATGTTTTATATCCAGAGATGTTGAGGAAAATGGGGTTCAGGGTGCAGAGTAGAAGTAGTTCATTTATCCTTCTTCTGGAAATGGAGCTCTCACATCTGACAAATAATTTAGATATTTCTGTCCTTACTCACTGAAGAGTGTCAATGAGAACCATGCTCTCTGTACACATTTTAATGATACCTACATATCTAAGAAATTCCCTTCCTGGTGATATATATGAAATATTCTTGCTATGGGTTTTTCCTAAATGTGGCTATTTCCATTTTAATGCAATATTGATATTTATATTTTCACACCCTTTCCCAATTACCAGAATTCTGTTGGAATGTTTATGATTTTATAGAAAAGAGACCACAAAGATAAATGGAAAAATAAGAATGATAGTTTTTTTTCCTCTCTAGGAAGTTAAAGTGTCTTGCTAAGAGCAAATAAGACATTTTTACATACTTAGACTTGTAAGGCTATAATAGAGATCATACACTACTATATAATCATACACTACTACTATTATAAGGCTATAATAGAGATCATACACTACTGCCTGAAGAGGATAAAATAAAAATAACTCACTTGTTTTTCATGCTTTCAAAATGACTATATTACTCTTGAGGGGGGAAAACTAAAGCAACTCATTATTAAAAGGTTGAAGTTTCCCTTCCTTTTCACCCCAGCAATTCTTTCCTGTCCGGAAACAATATCTGTAAGAATTCTATTATCATTGTCAATTCTGTTATCAGTGTTAATACAAACTCATTATTTGGATTTGGCTTTTAGCACATGTACCAGTAGCTTTCAGTAAGTTCTTTTTTTTTCATAGAGTGAAGTCCACTGTGCTAGACCCATCTGTGTTTCTTTATATGCATTCAATTGACTAAGTTCTTCCCCATTGGCTCCTAAGTGTCTGGAAAATGAAACTAACAAATAATTTAGGGTGGAATAAAAAAAATCTTGTGAATTGGCTCTAATAACTTTTCAACAAAAAGAATAATAATTGCCCAATTAAATGCATGGTAGAAATGGTAGAGAAAAGTGGAATAACTCATGAGCAATGAAAAGAGAGAAAAAAATGGAAGCAAAATTTTAAGGAAAAGAGGTCGCCAACTATGTGTTATTTTATTTCCATGAGAAATTACCCAATAAAAGGAAAATATTTCACCCTTCAAAATAACTAATACTGTTTTTTAAAAAAGCCTCAAGTAACTCATTATTAAAGGCTTAGAGCTTTTGCCCTTCCTTTCATCCCAGAAATTCCTGTCAAAACAATACCTATAAGAATTCTATTGTCAATGTCAACTTTGTTATCAGTATCAACTCATTCTAATAATTTCTATTTGGATTTTAGCATATGTAGGAGTACCCATCAGTAAGTTACATTTCTTTTCATAAATCTTGTACAAACTGGGATCCCAAAATGAGGAGAAAATTTCCCTAAGTCTGACCTAAATTTCACTTAGTGCTTTTATTTAGGAATATTCCCTCTCACACAGCAATTTCCTGAGATATTTAACTATTTGGTGGAAAGAAGAAACATTGGACTAAAAGACTGCACAGAAAAGAAACATTTTGTTTACAAAAAATTTCAAACAGCTTTTAATAACAAACAAAACATTCCATACTGTATCAAGAAAAAAAATAGGGTGAGATATAATAAATATGGAGATCCCAAATAGGAATAAAGGAAAAGCAGATTAAGTAGTATAGGGAGAGGAAAGATAATAACTGCAATTAACATTCAAATTTGCAATTATTTAAAAGTTCTCTGCAGTAAACCTTCTTACTAGATGAACCAGAAAAGAATATACCATAGCCAGTCACATCAGACTGTAACTATTCCTTTAGTAAATGTTAATGCCTCTTATTCCACTATAGATATCTTTCTGGGGGAGGTTTGGTGTCTTCCAAAGATGTCTTTGTTTAACTCCTTGGAAAAATCAAGGCAGGAAACTATATTCTTGCTAAAACTTTTTTTTTTTTTTTGGTTCATGTTATTCTGCCAGTTACTCCCATACCTCTTGGTAAGCCATTATTTGTCTACATCTTAATTCCAGTATCCTTTAATTTTTTTCCTTAATTAAAGGACTTTTGCATGTATATTTTCCAACCCCTTTTTGCCTCCTTATCGTCTACTATTTCCTTAACTGCTGATGAATTTAGAAACTAAAATACACACAAGGATTAACAAAAAATAAACAGGATTAAGAGTAAAGGATAGGAAAATTAAGACCCTGAGATATTGTTTTTCACATAATGAAGAAGAAAATTTAAATATAATTAATGCTGGCAATGTTTTGGTAAATAATATACTTTCATATAATACTGGCACCATTACATTAACATAACTCTTTTAAGAAGTAAATTTGCAGTTTGCTACCAGATTAATAAAAAAGAAGAAGCTTTTAAACCAATAATTCCTTTCCTAGAGATATGCTCTAAAGAATAATTCTAAATATGGGATAAAACCATTTACATTATATTAATCGGTGTAAAGATGCAAAGGCTATATATTATGATGGTTAAGGGAAGAATCAGCCAGGTCTAGGTTTAAATTTCCGCTAAAACATCAGCTAGGTGTCTTTGGGTAAATTATTTAATCTCTCTAAAATTTTAGCTTTTATTATTCCTGTATGGTATTATTTGTAATTACTTCCTTATAAATCTGATGTTCTCATTCTCCCTCCTCCATGTTACGGGAATAACTGATTAATTATAAGTTGGTGTGAAGAATAAATCCCAATGGATAGAGAAAAAACAGAGAGGGGAGAACATGTGTTGCCAACAGTTTAAACATTATATCAACAACCAACCAAGCCACAAAAGAAATCCAAAGATGAGGAGAAAGAGAAAGTGGAGAAATGTGTCTCTAAGATAAAGACAGAAGGCAGAAAAGTCATAAAATCTAAGTTTGGAAATGGCACCATCAAATCCTTCCTCCTCCTATGTTTCAAGAGTCTGTCCTTGCATATTTTTCAGTGGAGAATTTTCATGAGAAATAATTCATCAATGAATATGGAATTTTGTTTTTTCCCACATTTCCAAGGCAACATGTATGTATATACTTTTCCCTTCTTAGCCTGTTCCTCTTAGAATGGACTTAAAGTTTTCATGTTCTAGTTATTGTGATGTGATTGCCTCACCAACTCTATCAGAAAATTAGACTGTGTTAATTACTCTTTCAAAATAACCCAGAGAGGACCCACTTCTATATTTTTTGATACAAGATTCTGAAATGCCTCTAATACTTTACACCTTTTTCTGGCAATCAATCAAGAAGATATTCTTGGTTAATCCAAGCAATTTACATGTTGTGAAAGAGGTAGATATTTTATCAGATGATAAAATCTCTGTCTGTTGCACTATTTTTAGGAAAATTAGCTCTTAAACAAATTCTGGTTAAGATACTCAGTAGAGATATGACTGATTTGTTTGAGATTCTGATAAATATAATCTTTCAGCAACTTTCCATATTTCCTCCAACCCCCACATGAGCCAACCATTTTTATCAGATGACTATAATCCAACTATTTCCTCAATGACCTAATAGCAAACAATGTTTTAACCATTGTAGTAACAACCTTTACTGTAATTATTAGCTCATAACTCAGTTATAATTATATGAAATTAATATTTGATACTGAAGGCTAATACTAAATATTTATAATTCCTAATACTTCAGGTTATTCCCCATCACTCCAGTCACCTACAGTTTACATGGTGCTTTAGTTAGCTTTTTCACTGCTCTGACTGAAAAACCTGACATGAACAATTTTAGAAGAGGAAAAGTTCATTTGGGGCTCACAGTTTCAGAAGTCACCATCTATAAACAGCTTGCTCCATTAATGAAAGCAGAGAGAGCACTCAAAAGACAGTAACTTCGACCACAGTGAATTATAAAGTTGGTGAAAAATATAAGGTTCTTCCAACACACTAAGGAATCTGCCATTTTACCATAGTTAATTATACCCTGCTAGATGTCAATGAAACCGTATAAGAAAAAATTGGTAGTGCACTGCTAGAATCCCAGCAACTGAGGAGGCTGAGACAGGAGGATTGCAAGTTTGAAGCCAGCCTCAACAACTTAGCAAGACTCTGTTTCAAAATAAAAAATAAAAAGGGCTGAAGATGTAGCTCAGTGGTTAAGCACCTCTGAGTTCAATCCCCAGTTCTAAACAAAAAAGAATTGGGGAAAGGGAGTGAGCAAAAACCAATATTTCTTCAATCCCAAAATTCTACAATTAACCTATCATCTTGTTTGAAGTTTCAGTAATAACTCAAGTACCATTAGTAAATTTCTAATCTGTTTACAGCACTTTCCTTTCCTCTAGAGATAGTGTAGGCAAACATTTTTTATATAGGGCCAGATAATAAATATTTAAGTTTTATAAGCCATGAGGTCTCTGTCACAACTACTCAACTCTGTTTTAGCACAAAATCAATCATAGAAAACTCATAAAAGAGATGTAACAAACATTGAAATTTGAATTTTATATAATTTTCACATGGCACAAAATATTATCATTCTCATTTTACAACCATTTAAAATTGTAAAATCCAATTGTACCTCCCAAAACATATAAAAATAGGCAGCAAGTTGGATTTATTCCATGGGCTATACTTTGATAACCCCAGGTTCTAGGGTTTAAATACTCTAACTCCGATAAACAATCCTGGCATTGTGTTCCTCACAATATCATGCTTATTATTTTGTGTTTTTCACATTATATATATTAAATACATCAGCTCAACAGTTACACCCATATTTCAGTACCTAGGAACATTATACCTTAAATAATTTGTATAAAGTAATATATTAGTACATATCTTCCAAGCAAGATCATTATACTTCTCATGTTTTATAAACTATATATAACCTTGGAACTCTAGACAAACTTGCTAATTATTAAGGTGCTTAAAAATAGCTTATCACAAGGTCTTTCTATACTACAACCAGCAAAGAGAAGGAGGAAAAGAAAGAAATGTTTCCCACATTAAACTAAAAGGAACTTAGTTATTAATGACACAGATTCCATCCAATGAAGAGGTTTGAAGATTGGAAAGAAGGGAAAGACCAATACCTACTGATGTGTTTGCCTTTCTCTCTTTCAGGCGGCAGTTCTGGAAAATATGGTAAGTGTGGATCATTTCCCTGACTTAGCTATTTCTGTGATGAGAACCTTTGAGTTTTTGTTCCCCTATTTTCATGAATTACAAGTTTTTCTCCCTTAAAATTGTCATTATTGCTTAAGTGATTTCCTCATATTTCAGTTTTCATTCACTTTGATCTATTTCCCCTTTGTCACAAAATATAATGGTTTCCTATCCAATTCTGGTTATTTATTACCAAAGATTATTGAAAGCGTGTATTCCCAGGTAGCCTATTTTCTCTGTGTCCTACACTATCAATGATAATTTTTACTACAAAAGAAAATCCTCTAAGATTGACAGAGAATAGATGTCAAGATGAGATAGTGATTATGATAACTAACAAGACATATTTTTCAAACTGATCAGGAAAGTGGGTTTTAAAAAACTGACTTGTGAAAGAACAAAGAAAGGTTAAAAATGTAGTAGTACAAATTTCAGTAGAATTGATATTATTACCCAAGGATTAAAAATCTTTACATTGGGCTGGGGTTGTGGCTCAAAGGTAGAGCGCTTGCCTAGCAGGTCCAGGGCCCTGGGTTCCATCCTCAGCACCACATAAAAATAAATAAATAAAATAAAGGTATAAAAAAAGATCTTTACATTAACTGGTTTGTTAACTCAATGGTAGAGCATATGCCTAGCATGCATTCCAGCACCTCAAAAAAATCTTTACCTTAGCTAAAGAAAACTGTCCGTGTAGTAGGATGTGAAACACAAAAGAACCCTCTCTGAGGAGTAGATGTGGAGCTTTGACCAGCAACACTCCTGAAGATAAAACAGACTTCTAAGTCCCTAGAAATTCTGTTTCTGAATATACCTAGACAGGATATCATTAGAAGGTAGCTTCCCTTATACTTAAAAAATTCCCACTGATCTTTCTTTTGTGTGTTATTAGCACTATCTCCTATAGATATGTTCATTAACTATTCTCAGCTGTGATGTTTTATATTGTGTATCATTATTTTCTGGCCTGGCTGTTTCTACTTCCAAAATGCAGACTTATGCTTTTAAGATCATTTTAAATGTCCCTGTTGTCTCGAATCTTCTAAGATTTTAAACATCTACTTTTATAAATATTGCTGTAGAAGACATGAAGTTCAAACAAAAGGGTGCCATAATCTCTGGTTGTCATCTAGTGTCTAGAAAACATATCCTCAGTGACTCCCAGCAAAATATAATGAAAGATTGGTTTCTGAACTGCATTGATTCTTTGATGGTAATTTAGAACTCCTTTAGTTATCCAAGATGTCCTCTGAATCATAATAATAGGGAAAAATACTAGTTAAGAATAAAATCTCATCTACTACCTTCTAGATAACTTTACCTCTGAGGAAAAATAGGGCTTGAGCAACTGCTAGGCAATTATCATAGTCTTGCCTGGTAATAATTATCCCCCACTTTACAGATAAGAAATCTAAAGCTCAGGTATTTGCATAGAAGGTTTAAGAGTTGGAAAACAGCAGAGTCAGAATTCAAATCCAAGACTTTCTGTCTCTGAAGTATACAATCTTTCTATACCAACACACCACCTCCAATACAGTGTCACAAATGCCTTTTGTGTGATTATTAATAAAACCTTATCTATAAATCAAGTATTTACTAGTAAAAATATACATCTACTAAAGAAGTTGGAAATTAAATGTATACAAAAGAATTCTTTTAAAAATAGAAGAGTTCCCATTTAAATCAATGTTTTACTTTTGGTTTTCTAAATTCAGATTTCTCTACACTGGAATAATTTAAGACATGACTTAGCTCTTCTAGGAAACCATATAAAACAAAATAGAATAATAATTTTCCAAACACTACAAATATATAATCATAAGATGCAATCTTGGGCTGGGGATGTGGCTCAAGCGGTAGCACGCTTCCCTGGCATGTGTGCGACCGGGGTTCGATCCTCAGCACCATGTACAAATAAAGATGTTGTGCCCGCCGAGAACTAAAAAATAAATATTAAAATTCTCTCTCTCTCTCTCTCTCTCTCTCTCTCTCTCACAAATAAAAATTTAAAAAAAAAAGATGCAATCTAACAAGACACATTTCAAGCATTTCAAACATTCTAAACATAAAGTCAAAATATGTCTTTATAATTAGGTTTAAATCTCATTCTTTCTAAAAAGAGAGTGCGTCAGGGGGAAAAGAGGACAGGAGAGGAAGCTGAAAGGAGCAATCGTTTTCTTTTGACTCATGGTACAAGAAACAATATGCATTCAGAGCCATCACTGTGTGCCTACATTTCTCAAGTGCCTTCTCCACATACAGGAGGTCACAGGACCTTGTGATAGGATCTTATGTTTTTCCCTTATAAAAAGAGTTTCATCTGTGTTGGTTGATTTTATGTGTTAGATTTACTCAGAAGACCCCTGAGTGATAAAGGGCTCTGAGAAGGGATCACAGACCAAGCCTCTTCCTGAGGTGAATAGTTTTTAGTGAATAAATTTTTTAAAGTTGACAGAAAAAATCAATTTAATCTTTTAAAATGTTTGCTTATAATATATATATATATATATATATATTA